>NC_054559.1:17871339-17933854 GCF_017654505.1 Polyodon spathula
AAGGTGTGGGAAATTACATTCAGAGCGGGTTTGTCTAAAGGGACACCGGAACCCATGGGAAATACATGTAGCGGGTTCACAACTGAGAGATAGGTGGCTAGTTTTGGTTTGACAGTATTGGTAAACAGCATTTTAAAGATAACATTTTTTTTTTTAAAAAAAAGCAACTGGTCTTGCTTCAAACAGACACCAGCGCAGCTCATGGATTAAACCACACGGTTTGGTTTTCTACTTGTGTTTATCTAATGTGGTTAAAACGCTGTTTCTGGCAGAACCACAGCTTACCCCGGACTGAATCTACAGGGCGATATCTCAGCCAGCAGGGCCGATAAAGAAATCTGTACAGGTATACAAGCCCCCGCGATTAGTCTAAAGAAATTGCTATAGCAAGCGTTTCGCAGCTTAATAAAAATAAATCACAATTATCTTAACAGAAATGTGAGTTAACGATGTTTTCCAGGTAAAATCATTAGCTCATGGGGCGGCGAACTGTTGCCTGCAACGATGTTCCATTAGTTAATATACCCTTTATATATATATATATATATATATATATATATATATATATATATATATATATATATATATATATATATATATATATATATATATATATATTACTTACGCATCGCATTTGTATGTCTTTTATATTTCGTTGGGAGTGCAGGCTTACTAAAATTCAACATTTTGACTTTTTTTAAGAGAATAACAACAACGCATTTGATGATATGTGGTCTTGCTTTGAACTAAACAGCGATAGTTACATTGGCGCAGATGATGCACTTTTACACTTAGTTTCTTTGTTGTTGCTTTGTTTTATGTTTTCTTATTATTTCTTGCACGGTAACTCTTTGAACTTGTGTGCGCGCTGTCAAAGGGAGGTGCGCAAAGTAAAAACTCAGATCACTATAATGCAGGGCTTCTCAAACTCGGTCTTACTTGAACTGATAATTTGCTTAATTAGACCTTTTTACTTGTTTTCAGCTCTTAATCAGTGGCTGTTCAAACTACTTATCAAATGTTATAGCTAACTTGAAATATGCAACTGTTCAACAGCAGAAAACAAGTCAAAATATCAAATTAAGCAAATTATCAAGGGTCTAGTTAAGTAATTGAGAGCTGGGTTGGAATGAAAGCCAGCAGCCACAGGGGGTCCCCAGGACCGAGTTTGAGAAGCCCTGGTCTAATGGCTGCAGTCGTTTGTTGGGTATTAGTTCGAGGGACTGTCGGGTATTATGCATTTTTTAACATGCCTTTCTGTAGACTAGGATAACTAGACGTATATTAAATTGAATAGGACTCTAAAAACACTATGTACTGTTTTAATTGTACAGTTATCACCACACTCAAACACCACAGCACTGTTTAGCAAGAACGCTTAAAGACACTGCGGGCACTGTGGCTGTGGGCAAAAGTCCCCGATCTGCATTTCAATAGGTCTGTTATGAGCTATTGAAATGACAGGGGATACAGGAACGAGCACAAACACTGAATCTGTTTATTTAATTCAGTGGCCGCGCATGTATAAATTGGACGCATTTAACGTGGCTCTGTTTTTCAGCACTTTGGACAGTTCCCTGCTTCAGGCTACTGCCCTGTGTGATTTTTGAAATGCAAAATGGTGCCTTATATATATAAAGCATCCGAACAATGATGAATCACAGGGGCTGCCCCACCCGTGGGGAGAGTGGATCTAATGAGTATTTGTTCAACGGTTATGTTGAACATGAGGCTGTAGATATCAACGGGACCTGGGAATTAATGTGTGCACACAACGAGGGGTGAAATACACTTCATTTTTGCGCCAAAGTAAAGTGTAAAAGGGCCTAAATAAATAATGGTTAGTGTGATTTTAACCGAGGCCCGGCCCCGGGTGCCTCATAGCTGGCTGTCTTGATCATGGCGATTGTGGTCTAATTAATCTTAGAAAACACTGTGGATTTTTTTTTTTAAACTCAGTGTTTAACATTAAAGGCACGTGATCATTATAAAACGATGGTTAAATTGCATAAGTAGATGAAGCGCATGCAAAGCTCCGAATGAAAAACGATAAAGCATTAATCTCCGTGCTGCGCTGAAAAGAGAGAGCCCTCGTAGGAATAATTTTGTATCAAATCGGGTGATAAAACAGACAGCGGCGAGGACTTGGCTTTGCAAAGGAAACATAACGCTAGCTCCGTTCAGTCCTGGGCTTCAAGTGTGAATATGTATTCTTACACGTCTCCCAATGCAAAAACAGAGCGTATTGAGCATGGCAAAGCATAGGCACTGTAAAATACAGAGAAACATATATTTAAAAAAATAAATAAAAACATGGTAAACTAACCCTTATACAAGTTCCCCATAGTAAATACATTGCAAAGTGTAATAAAGCACAGTGAAAGAATGGTAAAGCATAGAAAAGCATTATGGTACAGCATGTTAAAAAAATAAAGGCAAACTGTAAGCGGTGTCGATCTTTCCAAACCAGTATGGCATTATACCTTCTGTCTTGAACCTTCAGTACCGAAAGATTATAATGCGAGCATGGCACTGTAACACTGAGGTGGAAACAGGGGGAACAGGGGGGCAGTGAAAGCAGCTGTTACTCCCGCATCCACGTTACAGTTAACTAGCTAAGCCATTTTATAAGACTTATTGATTAAAAAGCAGCATTATAAACCAATCTACTGGTTAGTTACCTTAGTAAATACCCAATGTTAATGTTGCTATTATGAATGGGTTACTACACATTAATAAGCCGTCTTTAGACAATGAAATTGCAAGTTTGCAGCAAAATAACAAAAATATGATAACAATAGGCATGTAGCCTTCTGCGTACAACACACATTAATTATTGTATATAGACAGCATAACACAAATTGTTATTATTATTATTATTATTATTATTATATATATTATTATTATTATTATTATTATTATTATTATTAGCCGTGTTGTACATCGTCCGTTATTCAGAATTATCGTAACATGACATTGCATGCAAAAAACATTATTTGCATGGAAATATTTAGTTTCGCAAATATCGATCAATCGAGTCGATTCTCCTTTTCTCCGGAGGGACAGATTAAGCGTGTCTTACTATAAGCAAACAACCTGTTTAATGCGAGGCTCAATCTATTAGCTAGGACTTGTTTAAGATACCCACCCCCTCCTTCCCTCCCTCTTTGCTAACTCGTGAATTGAAGGGTCTTCTGCAGAGAGTACCGTTGTCTGGAGATGCCCTTTTGTTCATCAGTGCTGCTATAACACCGGCTTCTCCCTGCGCCGCTGCTAGTTGTCAGTGCACATTTGACTCGAATCTGTCTTTGCGGGCTGCAATGTGCTCTCTTGTTTCGTCTCCCTCTAGCATTTCTTTTTAAATCGTAGACTTTTCTAATTACAATTTCTCGTATTCGTTTCTGTTTTCAATGGTTGTCAGCACCTCTGCACGGCACACCGGGACACCTCCGCGACACTCCGGTGTCTCCGAGTCAACAGACCAGACCTGCGATACAGTCTACATTCCTTTAGACCCGAGGAAGCCGGCTTCTTGGCAGCAATCAGGTATGGATACGTTTTTATAGAGAGAGTTACCTCTATTTCGATTTTCTTTATCTGTGTCATTTTATTACTTCATGTGAAGACACAGAGAGAACACACATCGATAATAAACAAAGCGAAAGATATCTGCACATAGGGTTATTAATATATATATATATATATATATATATATATATATATATATATATATATATATATATATATATATATATATATATATATATATATATATATATATGCGTGTGTTTGGTGTAGGTCTCTTTTATATGCAAAATATGGTGACTTTTTGTTCGTTTGAAAAACTTTATATTTGATACGTGTCGATAAGCACTTCTCTGTTAAAATACTATATCTACTGTACCTGTATTCTACTTCGTTAAAGCCAATGGGGTTAGTGTCGACCACATGATGGTATACAAGATATTATATATATTGTATTAAACTATATTATATATATATATATATTATATATATATATATATATATATATATATATTATATATATATATATATATTATATGCAAATAGTGAATCTATATCTCCATCGCGTATTGTTTAACGGGAGGCAAACATTGGAAAAAGCGAGGGACATGGAAAAAGAGACACAATAGGAAAAAGCTATATACAATTAACGTGAGAAAAAAAAAGTCATTACAAAAAGAAGTGAAAAATAATCTTTCGAGTAGCAAAATTCCAATGAACTCAGCTGCTTGCAAATTGAATGGAAGACATTGTTGAACGGGATGAATAACTAATGGGAAACCCGAGAATAGGTTATTAGGACCAGCTCTACAGCCGGAGCAGCGTCTTGGTGTTTTATTAAACCCCAAGCAGGAGAAAGCGATTACAAATGACTTCATGTTTGCATTCCCGTTAAAATAAATAAACACGATTGAGGAGGACGCAGTGCAGTGCAGCGATCACTACACGGCAATTGGATTATGAGAAGCCGCTGTGTTACTCTGAGCAAAAACCAATCCCAGCATAAACACTGCTGATTCCTAACATTTGAAGGATGGTTATGGGGAAAATGTCAGGGAGGCAAACGGGTCCATCAGTTTAGATTTGGCTGGAGAACAGCAAACAGCTTTACAGCAGATCTATCTATCTATCTATCTATCTATCTATCTATCTATCTATCTATCTATCTATCTACCCTGCATGTCTGTCTGTCTGTCTATCTATCTATCAATATATCTACCCTGCATGTCTGTCTGTCTGTCTGTCTGTCTGTCTGTCTGTCTAGCTGACTGTGTGTCTGTCTCTCAACCTGTATGTATGTTTGTCTGTCTAATTGTGTGTGTCTGTGTCTATCTATCTATCTATCTATCTATCTATCTATCTATCTATCTATCTATCTATGTCTGTCTGTCTAGCTGACTGTGTGTCTGTCTATCAACCTATATGTATGTTTGTCTTTCTAATTCTGTTGTCAGTGTCTGTCTATCTATCTGTTTATCATGTGTATGAAACAATTAATGGTATGCTAAATACTGTATAGTGGAAACTATTATTTGACCTTGTTTTTGTGTTTTGCAAAGCGGGCGCCTGGATTCCAATTGAACAGAACAGTGTATTCTATTTGCTTGACTCTCAAGGCATTAGCATGGCATGGGTTAGCTGTAGTTTTTGGTACTGCAGAGAAAGCCAAGTTCTGCTCACTCCAGTGGATCAATGAAAGAAAGATCTGCTCTCGGCACACATGCATCTTTATTACTGCATGTTTTTTTTTTTTTTTTCCTTGAAGTTCAGTCTCAGGTCTCCTTGGATTACTGCCAGCCTCATAACAGCCCCCAATCAGTGAGATCAGAGAGATGCTTTATAGCTGTAATGAATTTAAAGCTGGTGAAAGGTGCTGGACTGACTGCACATAGACTTGAGGGACATTGTTAATCCACTCAGCAGATATGACACAGGCAGCTGCAGGTGGAGAGCAGACTCTCACAGCTGAGCCTCAAGTTCCCTTTGTTTGGGTTTAGAGATTACTCGACTTTTGATTGGTATGGTATTTCTTTAGGGAAGGTGTGGAAGGAAGTCATACATATAGTTGGAAGGGGAGTCTGGAGCACCTCTACTAGATATTGTAAAAAGGTGATTCTTTATTCTCATCTGGCATTTCAAGTTGGGGAGAAAATGGAAGTAAATGGCTCATTGGGCATTTTGAATGGAAAATATAAAGCAGAAAATCAAGTTGGCAAACATTTTGGCTAATGCATTCATCAGTGCTCCTGCGGTTCAATCTGTCAGGTGATAGGCCAAATATTCCTTCTGTGGTTTGTTAGATTTGCTCGATTTTTATTTTAACTCCCTGGCATTGAAAACCAGGCTTCATCCAGCCACGCTGCTGGGAGACTAACAGGATCCAGACTGACCCAGGTCAGCAGAGAACGCAGGGTCACCAGTTCAATCTCTGTCCCACCCCCCAACTGGATCAATGGCTAATTCAAAGGAGTGTCTGTCAGGGCTCTGGGACGGAGGGGGGGGGTCACTTTCTTGCACCACATTTCTGGCCTGCTAACAGCTGCTTCCAAATGGGTTGCAACATCTACCTGACCAGCCACTCAAGACCTCACTTATTATTGATACGTGTCGATAAGCACTTCTCCTGAGGTTCCTGGTTCACACGCATTCTGGACATAGCTTTGAATAATTACCATGCCGTACCATGCCATGCCATGCCATGCCATGCCATACCATACCATGCCATGCCATGCCATGCCATGCCATGCCATGCCATACCATACCATACCATGCTAATATCATTTATATAGTGTCCTTCGTGTGCAAGGACGCTTTACAAAAAACAACAGCGAGCCAAAAGAGTTTCAAACTCCTCGCTAGTAAAAGACAGAATCAAAGAGATACGTTTTGAGTTCAGATTTAAAAACACAGACAGAGTCGTTATAATGAACACTACCCTGCCACTATTATAGCAGATGCGTGTCTTATTTATTCTGTGCATTAATCTCAAATTAGTTTGAACCACGCATATTTTTTTATTGTGTTTGTACATTGTAATAGGTTTTTTTTTTCATGCATTGCAATGGTCTTTTTTTATTGTTTTTCCGGACCCCCTTGCTCTCAATTAGTAAATTACCTGGTTAAACAAATAAATAAATAAAGAAGAAAGCACCTTCCAACTGAGCCTTTCAGATCTGCTGTCTTGCCTATCTTGGCTGGAACTGACTTGTAGCTGAGATATCTGATATACCACTGAGCAAATCTCAGGGATTTTAATTTGCCTGTCAAACAATTACATAAGAGACTGCTTTTACGCCAAAGTGTGTGCTGCGCATTTGTTTTTTGTCCCTTGCCAGCAACACATCAAGCAATACTTTTGTAGCTGAATGGAAGCGTTGTCTTTATTTGAAAAAAAAGAAAAGCTATTAGATTGTGCTTTCCTCTGTAGTTCAGCTATTCTAAAATAAACTAAAGTGTTGTCTTCCTTAACTCAATTTATTTTAGTATTACTGAAAAGGCTGTGATTACATTTGATTTGTGACACTGCTACCCTTGTACTGTCTATAAAGGAATGCCAAAAATGACAAAAACTCTTACATGACTGAGTGCAATTATCCTTTCAGCTTAGTGCATTCAAGAAAAAATACATCCACAAAACAGTGCATAGCTAACTGAGCCATTGCCAGCACTCAGGACAGCAGCGCCTTTACATTTATCAGCAAAGCATAGGCAATGGGAGTGTCCCCATATTGGCTTGCTTTCTCTTTGGGGGTGAGGGAGGGAGCAGTTCAGTCTCCATGCCTCAAGCCTGCCCTGGACTAGAGGGAGCACCCTTTCTCTTTGGGGGTGAGGGAGGGAGCATTCAGTCTCCATGCCTCAAGCCTTCCTGGACTGGAGGGAGAACCCTTTCTCTTTGGGGGGGGGAGGAAGGTAGCACTTCACTCTCCATGCCTCAAGCTTGCCCTGGACAGGAGGGAGCAGTTCAGTCTCCATGCCTCAACTGAAAGCAGTGAGTTTATAACAAAACCTCAAAAAGAGACTCAGTTATATTTCTTTTTGTTATATTTCCGTGTCTAAGATCTCTAAGGTGTATGTCTGGATCATTTTTTTTTCCCCCAAAAAGAACAGATTCCAATTGCTTTAATATGCACCAGTGAGTCAGGAATGAAACGTTCAAATCGTCCAACAGCAGGCAATCTTTTAGAAGACGAAGAATAGCAGCCTGATATTGCTCCCCGTCTCTCAGTCTTGAAATCGCCCTGCTTACACAGCACTGCCAATCTCAAAATATAGGAGGCAGTCTTGGCGAGATCTGAGTGTAGTAAAGCCCAGTAAAACAGAGGTTAGCATTGCAAAGACCAGAATACAAAAAATATGTCATTTTCATAAAGGTTAACTCATGAATAAAATTAAGTTGGATATTTATGATGCTACACTGTCGTTAACGAACAACATGCTATAACAGTTTGGGAGTAGGGCCGTGGGTTTCTGGTTTGACTGCATTAGTATAAATAACAAAGAGGATTCTAACCATTATCCTGCTGCACTTAACTGTGGGGAAAACCAATGGAAAGTAGTCAGCTGTGATGGGCTCTGTGGGTATCTGTGCTTTGACAGATTTCATCTAATTAGCTGCATCTAGTGAAAGTCACTCTGATCGCTACATGCACTGAGCAGAGTGTGCCTTGAACCTCAACGAGTGATGTGACTCATTAGAGGATGCCCCCGGTTGCCAGAAAACTTAGCTCTGACCTGGTCAATTCACATTCATCTGGCATACCTCGTTCCTGCTTTCCCCATATGTTTAATTAAAAGTGGGGTTTTTTACTGTATTTTTAATTACATTTCTATCAATTGCCTAAAGCAAGCTGGAATTGCCTGCAATGCTGGTTTTTCAGCCAAGTTTCAGTAATCCTCAGATGTGGCTGCAGTTCAGAAAGCTCTCTGGGATGTGTTTCAAATTTTTAGAAATCTGTTTTCTCCTCCAGGATCTTCCAGAGAACACCATATGGAGCAGGCCTCTCCTGCATTGAGAGTCCCTCAGTGCTCTGTGTGACTCGTCTGTTTCAGTTTCAGTAAGCAGGATGACTGGTAGTTAGATGGACACAGGGGGGACACAGGGGGCACACAGGGTGGACTCTTCATAGGTGTGGACCAGCATGCATCTATACACTGCTCTATAGTGTGAAACTTACAGACTTCCAAATCCGAATTTCACCATAACGATGATCAGAGGAACAATGTAACTGAAGCTGAGAAATGTTTCAGCTGTAGGATAAAGAGGGCTTTATGATTTAGTGCCTGCATACCAATCGAAAACGTGAGGATCATGCCAGGAGCATGCAAGAACATCAAAGTTTTAAGCGAGACTTATGCAAGGATGATAACAAGGATAGAGAAGGATTTCATGCAGGCTTATCAAATAAGGGATCTGCAAGATTTGACCTAAGAAAAAAAAAAAAACGCAGGGATTATGCAAGTTTTGTGCATGGTATGCATGGAATCAATCCTTCTCTTTGTAACTTTTTTAACATCTTGCATTTCTTGCTCTTTCCCAGCATAATCCTGTGGCTTGTATGAGTGGTTGCCCAGGTGTTTGGCACAGTGTACTGTAGATTTCTTTTTTCAGTTTTTTCCTTTACAAAAAAAAACTCAAACTCTGTATGCTGTTGCTATTTAATTGTTCTTCATTATATAACCCTTTATTGCTTTGATTTGCCTTAAGAGCAGAGCCTCTGTTCCGCAACGCAAAGTATAAAATAATGAACTGCTTTGATTTGTTTTTTCCTATAATGTTGTGACCCAGTTTTGAGAAGCAGCATGGAGCTCCGCCCACCTGTCCATACCTACCGCAGTCAAGCTGTAACACTGCATCTCATTGTACAGAGAGCATGAGAAAACCAACTGGTCCCAAATAACCATACAACAAAACGACTTGGAACAGGGAGATGCAGCTTTTATATACCACAGCATTCATCTCAGGCACAGCGTTCTAACACGTTGTCCATCCCTAACACCTTATTGAATGCTCTTGAGATAATCTCACTTATAGCATTGCTCCGAGTTTGAAATTGACCTGGGGTAGGAGCCATTATAAGAATTTCTTTTTTCCTTCCCAGTGCTTTACCTGTTTAGGAATCCTTTGGGGATGCAGCTTTGCATAGCTTGCAGATAAATTGTGACTGCTTATTGTGCTTCGTGGAGTTTTAACAGATCGTGGAGCAGTGGTAAAAACCAGAGGGGGCAAGTGTAATAGTCCTTTTTTAGCGGCATTCAGAGACGGCTTATCTGCGCTATTAAATTAGACCTCAGAGTCCCAGGCAGAGGCTGTGTCTATTCTGTACTCGCGGATCAAGTGCAGCGCGATTAACTTAACTGGTTTGCTGATGATTCTTTCAAAGTAAGATTTACTTTCCCCCCTGCGGAAATAGAGAAGCATTGACATTCGTTGTATTCATTTATTTTTATTCTCTTGCACACATTCCTCCTCCTTCAAATAACTCAGTAACAGGACTTGCCTATGAATGTCTACACTGATGGTGTCAAAGCTGTTTTGCACATTTAATGAGCAGACGTGGCGGGGGTTAGAGAGTACTATTCTATTCACGGTACAAACGCTGTGAGACGATGTTAACAATGAAATGAAAAATTACAAGTACATTATTTAAACAGTTGTAGCAACACCTGGGGACGTGCAACGCTACATTTTTGGAACCCCCTACTTACTAAATGACATGCAATGTGAAAATAAATGTAATGTATGAGTCAAATATGAAACCTGTGTAATTATATATGGTGTTAGTATTTTTGACAATACTAAATGAAATAAGACATGCCTTGTCGTAACAGCACAGTGGAGAATAGGGCCTGATGTCACAATGCTAGACGAGCAAATATTCGGTATAAAATAAGTATATCGTTATCAATGTTTGGTTGCATCATTACATTTTAATTATAACTAACCATAGCAGTTGAGTCCAATTGTATATTTGACTGCACACTGCTCCATAAGGAGACAGCAGATGTCTTTGAAACTGCTGGAGATGAAATGGTTAAGATTGCAGTAGCCCTCTACCGCCTTTCTGCCCTTTGCCCCCAAAACCAATTTCCATTCCAATTCCATGCCCCAGGTGCACCGCCCAAAGCAGATTGGGTCGCTCTGCCCTGTGTTCAGCGGAGCGTGCAAAGCGAGAACAATGATTAATGTGCCTCACTTCCACAATCTCATTTATTGTATGTTGCTCGAGCACTGACTCTATTGTATATTAACCACACTGTCAACAAAGGGCACTAATGCAATAACCAAAGACCGTCAGCAGGTTAACAAAAACGTTTACGGAATTCAAAACACGTCCGTTTGTATACCAATTAATTACAGGAATGTATTCTTGATTTGTTGACAATTGCTTTGTTTTGACCTGTGCAGTTATTTACAAGGCGTTGAGTTTCATGCATCTTCTTCCAAACATTATAGAAACATAAGACATGCATATTATATACAGAAGCTGCCTGTGTTTGACCCATTGTCAGTTTGCTAGAATCTCACATCAAATGTGCGCCAAAGTCGGACAAGCTGTTCCCAAGGTGTAGCCTTCCACTCAGATATCAGCTTTTGTTGAGGGTCTCACTGTAGCACTTCTCTGCTGTGGCTTGCAACAGCGTGCTGCATTTGCAGCTGCAGCTTAAGATCCCTTTTTTTCACCCAATGCAGGTAGAGTGAGAGTTACAATGCACTTTCATCCCTTCCTATTATTCTATTAGCAGAGATTAACGTTATTTTGCAGATTAAGCAGCTCCCTTGGTCACCTGTGCAATGACACCGACACAAACGGACTGGAGATTTACGTTACTGTTTGCCTGGTTTCTCTAACAAATCGTTCTCATTTAGCAAGTACCCCCCCCCCCCCCCCCCCCCCCCCCCCCCCCCCCCCCCCCCCCCCCCCCCCCCCCCCCCCCCCCCCTCTGCTGTCAGAACCCTCTTGATAAAGGGACACAGGGCGCTCTGCAAAGCCTAGATGGGTCTTATTGTACTGCATTTGTACCCTATTAAGGAGTTGCACTGTCCTGTCCATCTGCTTTCTGTTACTTTTGACGCCTTTGTATTTATGAAATTTATAGCAGACCATGATAATGACGTGATACACACCCGAATTTTCTTAACATTAGATTACTTGAAACACACAGTTTGCATCAGATGGAAATAACACCACATTAAAATGAGCTATAATGCTGAATTATTCTTAGTTCTCTCTCTCTCTCTCTCTCTCTCTCTCTCTCTCTCTCTCTCTCTCTCTCTCTCTCTCTCTCTCTCTCTATATATATATATATATATATATATATATATATAGTGTGCTGTATAAATTAAGATGATTTCAGTCCACTCAAGGTCTAGCGTGAACTTGTGTACAAAATTCAACATTCTAACTGTATCTGAAATGTAATCAAATACGGGTTTTATTTAAAATGCATCGTGTTATGCCAAATAACTTCACATTCAATGCAGTATTATTACTGTCATTTTTTTATATGTATTTAAAAAGCTGCCTGAATCTTGGCTTTTGCAAATTAGCAGCCTGCAAGTGTGTGGCAGGTTTTATAAAACACATGTCGGCTCCCGGATCTGCTCTGATATATAAACAGGAGTGACTGCATGAACACTGAATCACTGTGACAGGATCTCGAGCGCTCTGCAAAGTACCTCTCTGTTCTGTTTGAGACTTTGTTTAATGTTTAGCATTGCCCGGCGCGTCTCGAGAATGATGAATGTCCCACAGATTGCATCTGAATTGTTTCTAATTGATTTACGACTTTATTTGAACTATCTGTTTAAATTCAATTACGCGCAACTGCAGGGGTCCGTGCCGGGCCAGCCAACTCTCAGACTGGGAGTGTGGAGGGAGCAATCAGTGATCTGTGCTAAAAAAAAAGAAAAACAGGAAAAACAGAATACAAAATCTGTACCAGTGTTGGAAGCACGAGCCCAACCCTTCCCTTGCTGCGGTGTACCGTGATAAAAGTACAACAAAGTGTACCACAGAAGAACTTAAGAAATGTACAAATGTGAGGAGGATATTCATTAGGTTCCTAGTAGCTGGTTTACCTCAAAACTTGGGTCTTAACAGATCCTGAAGATTCAGCATCAGCTACATGGCTAAAGGAACCCATTCCATACCCTCAACTGTGTTCTACACTCTGCTGTTTAGTGTGCAGTTCATTTCTAACTGCGTCCTCTGGTCCTGGCTTTATCAAACCCCCCCAGTTCTTCTTTCTTCTGGGATAAATCAATTCAACTCCCTCAGTTTATTTTCACAGCTCTTTCCTTTAAGCCCAGGGGTTAGTCTGGTTGTTCTCCGCTGGACTCTCTCAAAGGCCACAGTGTCCTTTTTGTATTGTGGGCACCAGTAAAGCATAGTAAAATCACAGTGGAATCAGGGTAAAGCACTGATAAGAATTACCCTGGCACTGCAATGCATTACCAGCATCTAATGTTTTTTATCTATAATGTATCTGTTTCAGTTGCAGCTGGAGTGGCTGTTATAATCCAGCTCTCCCCCACTGAGGTGAATTCCCCTTTTTGTTAGCGACCGTCTCCGTTTCCTATGCTCCCGAGGACCCCAAAGCAGGAGACATCTGCAAAATTTCATGAGTCATTAGGTGCTTTAAGTCTGATGATTTCACATGCAAACATGCTTAAATAACACCGGAGGGGATGAGCACACAGCTCTCTCTGTCTCTCCCCCTGCCCCTGTCTCCTCTCTCTCACCATTCCCCCATCTCTTTTGAACACTTCTCAAGCTCCTTTGAAATTATACAGGAAGCCTTTCTCATAAACCACGTATTTCCTGTATGTCCTTCATGGTTGTTCTTTCCAGTGGTTGTTTCTGGCTGGTTTGTTTGTTTATCAAGATACACAAGGCCACAGGAGTCCAACAGGCTGTGGGGTGGAGGCTGGAAGCTTTGTTTTCTTTCTCTTCAGTGCTGTGAAAGCTGCCAAGAAAGATTCCCCTCACTGCCAGTCAGCTATTCTTTGTGCTGTATCTCATGACAACGAAGCTCAAACATACCACTGGTCATGGCTCTGTACTTTGACATCCCAGTAGTACCGCAATATTACTGCAGTGTTTTAACAGTATGCAGCTGCATGTTTTCAGCTGTGTTTTGTATAGTCTACACAGTTTGCTTCTCGCTTTTGTATGTTATTGTTGGCTGGTTATTGCTCCTGGTAACCCAATGGTAATTAATCCCGACTCCACTCTGTTGCCTTTTAAGTGACAATGCCTTAGCCTGCTACTGCTTATGCTAAGAGTTTCACTACATTTTCAAACTGATTCGAACCCTGCATTGCTGGACAGGACTGCCCCTTTCCCTTCGGGCAGAGGGGTAGCTAGCTCAGTGGCTTTCTATTATAACACAGTATCATGAAGGAGTCCATGCATCTATGCAATGGCAATGCAGTAGAGAAATCAGATGACCCTTGTCCCAGAGACATGCAATGCACTTCAGAACACTTCACAGTGTCACATACTGCCCATGTCTACAGGACAGTGGCTGGTCGTGTGAATCTGTTTGACAGGCTGCATTGTTTATCACACTGGGGGAGCGGGGTCTTGGTTATTCACAGTGACAATGGTCTGTCGAATTATCAAAGCTATTTACTCCAAATTGTATTTAGCGCATTTTCTTCTTTTGATTGGTGGGGAAAAATACACCAATTAAATGTCTAAAAGGAATATGAAACAACTTAGTACTTCATTCAAGGCACTGAATTAAAAGTTTGGTAACTTTTCTAGATTCGTTCACAGTAAAGGCTGACTGGTAGTGTGGTCTAGTGGTTAAAGTCCAGGGCTTGTAACCAGAAGGTCACCGGGTCAAATCTCATCTCTGCTACTGACTGACTCACCGTGTGACCCTGAGCAAGTCACTTAACCTCCTTGTGCGCCATCCTGTGGGTAAGATGTCAAATCAATGTCCTATTGTAAGTGACTCTGCATATAATGCACAGTGCACAGCCTACCTCTGTAAAGTAAGAGATGAAAGGCACTATAAAAAAAAATGAGTTGGTGTAAATAGCTGGCAATGAAGGCATTTATTTCTGTAAGAACCCCACATGAATTATTTCTTCCAGAAGAAGAAAATCGTGCTTATGACAATTTGGGGTAAATGACTTTGAGAATCTAATGGTTAGCACTGCTGTTTTTCAGTGTAGATGGACAAAATGTATGTTTTATCTGGGCTGTCACAACTTTAAATCGTACCCAAAGCTATCTTGGGTGGTTCTTTAGCTGTGGTGGAGTTTTTACAGAGTGTTGAGGCGTCCTGTGAACCGCTCAGATCAAATAACAGCACAGATGGGACTCACAGAGTGAGCGGGACCTCTGTAGCTGCAGAGTACAGTAAACAACACATTTTGAGGTTTAAAGGACAAGCACCACTTTAGTTTTAAAACCTACAATTAGCAACCCTAATAAAGTTTACCATGGTAAATGCCCTCATTTATTTTGCAGTTACCGTATATTTACTGCACTTTACTGTGGTCTTTATTGTAGATATCCCTTCTTTATCCAGCTGCCCCCTCTCCTCTTGATTATCCCTGGGTTATTTTTCCACTGAGAACTAATTCAGCAAGGCTTTATTAATGCAACCTTTAACTGCTTCTGAAAAAGCCAGCAGATAAGCTGTCTATCAACACTGATAACACATGATCAGAACACGCCCAGCCCCCTTGAGACTGTTGAGCCAATCAAGTAAGTTGTTGTTAAAACGCCAAAGCACAGAACCAGCACTTCCGTACACTGTGAGATTCTGCTGCCTCTCCCTCTCTCCCTGACTGGCTAGCCTAGAAAGCATTACTACATTCAGTCAGCCTTCACAAGGAGGAGGAATAGTTTTGTACAATCCATCCTCTCACATCTCATTAGTGTAATTGTCGCGACTCCCTTGCATAATTTTACTGTTGATCATTTAGTTTAAAATTGTTTTCCTCTTTCACTGAGTATCTTGGATTCTCAAAGCTGCTTCAATAACACAGTTTGTTGTTTTTTTTTTACAATTCTAAAATAAGTTTAAAAAAAAACAAACAAAAAAAACAACTTAAAACTAATTACAAGCCCCAAAGGCTTGAATGGGATTCTATTAACTGTAACACAGGAAGTGAACTTGTAGCATAGTGGCAGGCAAAATTGGTCATAGCAGAAATAAAGTCAATAATAGGAACGGAATCCCGAAACATCAAATTTCAATGTAATGCTTCTGCACCCGATCAGTGGCACGCCTTGCTCTGTGCTTGTAAGAAAAATGTAATTAGAAATTCCTGAGCACCAGCTCCCTAGTATAATACAAGCTGTCTCATAAAACCATCTGGACTCATACCAAAGTGAGTTTACCATGGGGGCCTGTTTACAGCATTCTTTTATATCTGACATCAGAAAACAGACCTGGTTTCTGCCGCTACCTGCAGCAGCAGGAGGTTATGAAAGACCGGCTACTGCAGCCTTGTATACAAAGCTGCTTCTGTTTTGTTAAATGGCATTGACAGTTATCCACCTAATCTTTTGCTTGTATCACATGTCTTGCAGCCCCTTTGCACCGTAAAGCCAAATTGACTTCCAGCGAAGGAGTCCCAGACAGATAAAAGAGCTTCATCGTTTGCACTCCAGATAGCTGGTTTTAAGAAACAAATAGCACCTGTGTGTCCTTGGGATTCAATCTCATTCCCCTTTCTGTACATATCAGCCATCCAGACAATCAATAGCAGCCGGTGGATTGGAAATATAATGCATTAGGATTTAATGTTGTATCTGTTGCCTTCTTGCTGGATAACAACTGCACCGATCCAGCCTCCTTATCAGCACAACAGGCAAGGCAAGGCAAGTATGTGTGCATGGGTTCCTTCTTTCCCCAACAAAGACATAGCAAATTCTCTGTGAATGTTCATAGAGTCCTGGAGGTATTCCATTAATGAGGCACGACGAATATCCTGGGCGAGCCTAATGTGGTTGAATGTGTTGTCTACGGCTATCCTCATCAAGATCACTTATTTGAATACATAATAGGGTTGATGAACGTTAATGGAGTATTCTGTTACAAGTACAGTGTCTGTAAAAGAAAGTATGTTTAAACCTATACTTAACAGCTAATATTGAAGAATTATCTTCCTTAGATCAAGCCACACATTTGCTGAGCAATGAAGCGTAATTTGGAATAGTGGGTTTGAATGAATGCAAGGAAGTTTTCAAAATGAGATCTGGAAGAAAAAGCAATGAAAAGCAATAAAAAGCAGATCAAAATGAAATGATGCCTATAGAAAATAGTTTGCATGATTCAGCCCACTCTATTGTAATTGACTGCAATTTGAGGGTAGGGGCGATAATGTGCCAGGGTTTTTAAAAGCCTATCTCTCTTAATTATCCAGCTTCAGAAAAGCTTTATTATTAATGTTGTTTGGTTAAAATGCAAATGGGCTGGTTTTGCACACATATTAATTTCTACATACAGGATACATTCTTGATCTTTCACCTTATCCAGATGGGTCCACCAGCTGTACAGGCAGAGAGAACTGGATCACACCCATAGTAGAAAATATAACCCAAACACATCAGTGCTTAATCCACCAAATATTATAGCATTAATGTTCCGTGTTTTGATATTTTGTTATATTTTAAACATATCTGAACATTAACTTCAATACATGATGGTTCACAAATATGTGTACAGGTCATGTTCATCAGATCAATGGAATAAATGGTCTTTGAAACATGCTTGAATACACTTGCAGTGCATTTAAATATATGGAGAGGGCAATTCTGAGATAAATGTACTGCATTGTGTACCTCTTTTGAAGAAATGTCAGCTGTATTTGCTGGTTTTAACTACGTGTTTGTACAGAAATATAGTACTTCATGAAACTACAGTGAAAATATCACTTGCCTTGGAAACTTGGTTGTTTTTTTTTTAAGGAGATATCCTAATCAAATATGTAATCAGTGAATCATATATATATATATATATATATACCATCTTTCATCTACAGCCCTTAACATTTGCTATTTGCTTAGTCCCCCTCCTCTCCTGCCTCCACCTTGCAGCGTGTCTTGTCTAGGGGGAAGGTGGCCTCAAGTCTCACTTGACCTACCCGTTGGCTTAGTTTTCATCTAGTTGATATAGTTAGTTGCTTATAGTTTTGCCAGGCTGCTACCGAGCTCCAGTGGGAAAGACCATGGGGCCAATTGAAATAACGTCTCATTTATGGTCATGTTTGTCTGTCAGTTCAATACATCATTCACTTCTTTCCATTGGTGGGTGTCTCTTTTGTGAATGGTGTTGATCTACAGTACATGCATTCGTGATAACCTCCTGCTGATCTAGAACTCTCTAGCCTATTTACTTCATAGTGTGACAGAGAGGCTGGATCCTTTAGGAAGAGAGTAGGCTTGCATGCCTGCAGCTGTAATTACCTTTAGGGGAACATCAACCAACCAGAAAGCCAACAGGTTCTAAAGCACTTTTTTGCTGCAGCCGTCAGTGTCTCTGTGAAGGACATTCTGTCTTCTCTGCGAACTAGTCCTGAATAAATACATACTGAGATGCTTTTAATAAATAAGAAACCTAATATAATAACTTCAAGTAAACTTATGCACAGTCTTAAGTTTTAATGTTCAAGGTTGCATTTGATGCCAAGCAGGTGCCTAATTAAAATGGCAATGGAGTAAAATAAAATGACAAACTATAGGAGAGACTGCTATATTGAAATATCTGAATTAGAAATGCTTGTTATAAAATCATCTGTTGAAAGAACATATAAAAAGTTTATTGTAACAGAAGACTTGATCTCCTTGACATTGACAATGATGTAAACAAATTGTTAAGACACATTTGATATAATGTGAAGTATACTTTGTATTGGTTTAAGTGAATATTGTAGAATGTTTAATATTATATAATATATATAATATATATATATCTTCTATCTATATATATATATATATAGAGAGAGAGAGAGAGAGAGAGAGAGAGAGAGAGAGAGAGAGAGAGAGAGAGAGAGAGAGAGAGAGATATTATTTTGAAGTCCAGTATAACTTAAGTATTATAGAGTCTGTGTAATTCTGTGTAAAGAGAGCGCACTGGCTTGATGTCACGCTAACCAAAAAACACCTGTGAATTGAGCTAAGCTTTCCCTTATTTAAGAGCGGTGCTGGGTATGTAAAGCTGAAGTGGGACGTGCAGGTCGTCAGCAGTTTTGAATTTTTGAATCCCAGGCCTTTCTGTAATGAGCAAAATTAACTACCAAAATACCTTTTGGTACCAGAATAAGGGAGTATATGGGGTAATGTCCATTCTCTTTATTATTTTATAGAAATTAATGAAAACTTGGCAGCTGAAGCAAGCATTTCATTCAAATTAGAAAAGTTGCCTACAGTGTCAGTTCTTATCAGAAAGGTAGCGACTTTAATTGGGATGATGTTTGTAAGCCAAAAATGTGTGGCGAATTTGGAAAAGTGCTTACAGTAGAGTTTCATATTAATTAAAAAATAATCTTGAAAGGTAAACAGGGTGTCTGAAACATGCTTCTGCAGGAGATTTTTTGAAATGGAGAGAGGTCAGGCTCAGTCCAAGCATGGTACAGTTAATATGAGACTATTATATTTAACATGTTCATTATAGCCTGAATTTAAATGAAAATAACAGAACTGGCCACTGTATGTTTAGTAGTTTTATTCTTAGTTTTATATGGTCTTTGTCCAATACTTTGTTAACCTGGCCTAATATGCTGCTAAGACGAACATATATTGTAGACCCAGGTTAATAAAAGCACACACAAAGTTGTATCATATTGTATTATATTGTAGCAAGGCTCCTGTGAACTTTGGTTCACCTAACCTTTTAGATAAAGGAGGGGTTGAAAATGAGAATCATGAGATCATGTTCTAATATTTTGGAAAGGAGTTATGTCCAATTAATTTTTTAAGTTTTTATATAACTCCAATTAGTTTTTAAAAGAGTTGATCGGATCCTTCTAGAATATATCATTAACTCAAAGATAAGAACTGTCAAGGCAGATTAATGATCAGATTTAATTGGGACTCCTGATGTATTCAATGGAGGGAAAATCCTATATAACTTGATCTTGCACGCTGACGTGGTCCATGCTCTGAGGAGCTCTGAAAAACGGATTGCTGTTTGGTCATATTCAGAAGTCTCTGCCTATTCAATTCAATTCTTATTTTTCATATGTCCTACACTATACTTCCATATACTGGGAGACAAGCATATATTTGAATATGTATCTTGTTTATATTGAATGCATTGCTATAAGGTATAGAAATTATGTTTTTGTTTTAAGAGAGTGATATATTGGATGTTTTAGAACATAGCTGTGGGTGCTCTAGCTTTTTACATTTTAAAGCCTGAAGGCTAAGCATATAATAACCATATCTGTATTGAAGTACTAATGCTGTTAAACCTGTAAAGGCACTGGATTGCCCAGATTGCTTATTACTTGGGATTTGCAGTGGTCTGCACAACCAACCAATCCATTTTTAAAGCATTTAACCAAAAAAGCACTACTACTGCTCTGATTCGTTAAAACTTCCAATTAAGTAAGTCTGTGTGATTTTCATGATTTATTAAAAAGTTGTCTGGACATACAGCAAGCCCAGTCCTTGAACAAAACGTTTTGAACATCACTGTCCTCCTTAAATGGCTCCCCTGAGTTTAAGAGTGTGCTCAGAGCATATATATATATATATATATATATATATATATATATATATATATATATATATATATATATATATATATAAAGAGTACGTGCGATTCTGACAGTGTGCTTTTAAAATAACAGAAGGAGAACAGAATCGCAATCTAATTGGATAATTAGTGCAGGCTAGCACAGAAATGATTTTTTGTTTTATCAAGAAAGTAAGAATACAGCGCATGAATATAAACATGTACAAGGTGTAATGATCACCCAACCATTGCACTGTTTTTTTTTTTACAACAACAACAAAACAATTGTAATAACAAGAAGAAATGGAAACCTGTGTTTTGAAATGGTAAGAGCCGAGCTCAACTTCTGCCTCAGACAGGGTTGCTAATCAGATTATTTATTTAAAGCTTTATGCTGAACATCGGTTTTATCAGAAAAGACGAAAAAAAATTTATAGGGACCCGACTGGAAACTGTGGAAAAGGTGAATCAAAACAGAGATGTTGAATGCCAGTAAGAATCATAAAATAATGTTTTTTATATGTGTGCTCGAGCAAAATAGTGAGACAGTCCAGCTACAGCTCAGAGATGCAATTAAGATAGCCCCATTCTCTTGCAGATGAAGGTGACAGTATTACAGAATAGAGGTCATTTGGAAGAAAAACAGCAGTTTACCTGGGGCAGTGACAGACAGGAGAGAGAGCGAGAGAGAGAGAGTGATATATTTCCTCCCTTGCTTGACCATGGTTTTTTTTTTGGCACTTTATGTTACTTTGTAAAAGTGCAATAGGGATGACAGCCTAGATGCTCCAGGAGAGTGACCTCCAAAACTCCAGGTCAGAAGCTCTGACCACATTGCATTTCCACTGTGAAGGAAGTGTGTTCCCGTTTTGGACACATCCCCTGGAGGGCACAGAACTGCTCCCTGTCCTTTTTGTCATTGAACTGAATAGACTGGTATAGCATAGCCTGCTCTCCTGCTCTCTCTCTCTCTGAGTCAGCCCAATCTCTCAAATTGGAGTTCAGATTTCTCCCAGGGCTGCAGTGTGTCAGTCCTCCTACAGCATCTATTATTAAACAGGTATTCTGTATCAATCAGGAGAGGTGACGCTGGTGCTGCTTCAGAGGTGATGTGTGAGCCTGGTAAATACAGCAGCTCTGCACAGCCCTTCAGTGAAACTATACATCTGCAAAGTAATGTTGCAATTTCCTGTGCCTTTTCCAGGCTTATGTATAACTTGTTTTATGAATTAAACATGGTGTTTATGCTTGTCTGTGATTTACCTTGCTCGTCTGTGCTTGAACCATTTTACAACACTTTGCAATGCTTTTTTAAGCATAAGCAATTTTTTTAGGGACACAGAAACACACACAAACAGGCTGTCAACTCTTTGTCCACTTTCCCCCCTCAAATTCCCATGGAAAAGTGTTTGGAAACTCACATTTAAAGAATTCAAAATTCGGATGGTATTCCTGTGCTGAATCGCTTGAATTTGAAAGCGTTACCCGATGAAGCTGCTTGAGCCTCATTGTAAACCAATGTTCTTCCTGTCCTTGCAGCTTGAGGATGTCCAGCACGGTGTGTCACACTGGGTCCCGGCTCTCCATTGCAGTATTCATCCTGTCCGTCCTTCTAACAGGTAAGCTACCCATAACTCCAAAACAATATTCTAATGTAAAACTTACAAGAAACTACGTCAAATACACAAGCGTGGCAGCTGGTGTCGTCATCACCGTACATCCCCCAAAACTTTGTCTGCTTGACTCAGTTTCTTATTTAGCTACGTTGATAAGCTGAACTTCCTCTGTGTCTGTGATTAAAGCTGTAGCAGGAAAATGAACGTCTAAAATGTTATTCCTTGATGGGAGTGAGGCTACTAAAATGTACTTCAGTAAAGTTCCTTATAATGAGACTTGCCGCGACTGCGAGAGTTCAACTCTAACACCAGCAGCGTTGCACCTTTAAGATAATATATATTTTTAAGATCTTACGATTGAATGTTAAACTTCAATATAATATACTGCACTGTAGCAGTTGGACAATATGGAGCGGCTTCAGCCAATTGTATTCCTGGGCAAGGCTCCCAGCATGAGATATCATGCCAGGCAATTAACAGCACTCCCCATGCAGTTTTCAACTACAGATTTGACATGCAGAGCAAAGTGGGGCTGTTGGCAGGAGCCTGACTGTTTAATGTGCCGGGTGGTAAAATAAAAGATGAATATTTTATAAAGGGATGAAAGATTTTCGCTTATTAAAGCACCCTAAAACCAACACACCCTACCTTGCTCTGTACCCCCTCCTGGAATATGAAAACCCCCCCACCCCCACCTTGAAAATCTATTACATTAAACTGCATGACTCAGAGCTCTGCAAGATATTTGATCTACTGTAAACGTATCGGAATTCTATCATTATGCAAGTGTGTTATGGGTCTTAAAGTAGAGGATGAATAATGCAATACTAAGGTAGATTTTTTTTTTATGCCATCATTATGAGATCGGATCAGTCACGCTGAAAGGCATCCAGAGTGCATTTCACATATTTGAATCCAGACGCAGCCGGAACCATCGCCGTGCGTTCTAATTAATATTCATAATTCATGAGAGGTATCCATGTGCAGACAAACCCACGGCGAGGACTTCACACAAGAAGAAGCTGCTGTCGTTGGAATAGCATTAGACACCCAGCATGCTTTCCCTTCTCGCTGCAGTTACCCAGCGAAACATGTACAGTCAAGATGGGGCTCAGGAAGCATTGCGTTGCATCAGTATTGTTTTACTTGTATGTAAACAAGGAGAACATGCCATTTGAAGCGATTATGAAGAATTTGTACTTAAAGATTCTACTTTAATCAATTTAGCTTTGTTTAAATTTAAATTCCATTTCACAAAAAAAACTAAAATTGAAGAAAACAAGTAATAGACCAATAGAAAAAACACAATGTCAAAAAAACACGGAAATAAGCTAATAAAACACATAAAGACAATTATGTTTGTAAAGGCAGGTTAAAAAGGCTAAACGTAAGTCTTTGATCTTAAAAACACCGAAGGAGCATCTCTCCTGCGCATGTGGATGAGTGTGGGGGTGGGTCATGGGCAGTCCAGACCCAATGAGAAACTAGCATCAATGGTTGCTAAGCAATGCAAAAATGTTGCTGGCGCTATGAGGTACCCTGCTGCTAGAATCTCGTGACACAGCGTCAGATTTCAGTGCATTTTTAAAGAAAATTGAAAATACACTTTGATCCAAAAAATATGTCCACTTAAACTAAAAACTTTTTTCTTTAAGGAAATATTTTGGTCAGCAAAAAAAAATTAAAAATTCAAGCAACAGAAGTCTTATTATCTCATTCCCATCGCTCTGCAGGATATCCAATCACTTTGCTTAAACTGTTCTGGAATTGCTGTACTATGATTGCCACTTCCACTGCTAACTGCTGTTTAAGGACTGAAGCATGCATGCTTTGATTTCTGCTTCTGAGTGATCATCCCTTATATGTGTAAGTACAGGGTGCAACAGGAAAGAAGCATATACATTAATACAAGTGTAAAGGCAGGGGGCTGTAAGAGAGTGCCTGCAGGTGCTGCCTCTTCTGCAGTGACAATAGTTTTTTCCGGCAATGAGGCTTTTGTTACCATGGTAATTATTATTTTCTATGATTTCAGTGTCAATCGAACACAGCAGTTACAGGCATATTCATTCAACCAGTATAGAGGGCTACCACAGTTTAGAGTTATTTAGCTTCGGTACCAAATCTCAGAATGCCTGAGAAAAATAATCACAACAACCAAGACTACAAGATCTCATATATGACAGGAACAAAATGATAGCTAGATAGATAGACAGGTATATAGACAGATAGACAGGTGTATAGATAGATAGAGATAGATAGATAGACAGGTATATAGATAGATAGACAGGTATATAGAAAGTAAATGAAGGTGGTCCTGTGACATTACCAGCCATGGTAACGCACAGAGGACACATACAGCAAGCTGTTCAGAAATAAAAATAAAACACAGTACAAAAACTATAATTAAAAGGTGCCACACAGGGCGGGTGCTAGCCTTATAAACGAGGGGTCCCGCTCCAGGAACTGTCTACACTACGTAACCCTCGCTGTACATTACATGGGATCACTATCCCCTAAACTAACCTACTGATGAGCGAAGACTCCTGTTGCTTCACACAGCCTTGGCTGGGCATTGCCTTCAAAAGCACCGCTTGCAGTTTCAGGGTTACGTAGCTGTCATTCCTGCAGGGTATACCGCACTCCGTTGCAATCGCCCAGAGCCATCTCCACCAGATATTTGTATGCTGACGGACACTCGGTCAAGACCCGCCCACCTGCTGATTGAGGTCCAGCACAGCCAATCGCTCGCTGCCGTTCCCCTCAACCAAGCCTAGCAGGCAGCAAGGCTCAATCGAGCGCCCATCTGTAAACAATAATTCAATCACACAATAAACCAATTCCCACATACAAATTACACCAAGACTAATTCCCAGGACAATCTCTCTACCACACCTGCCATTCAGAATTGACCTGAATCCAGATCGAATCCTAAATGAAATGCTTGCTAGTAGCAGCTGGAGAAACCAAAATCAATAGCATGCAAAATCTCGACAGAAGCCTCTGTGTTATATATATATATCTAATC
This sequence comes from Polyodon spathula, assembly GCF_017654505.1. Classification (NCBI taxonomy): domain Eukaryota; kingdom Metazoa; phylum Chordata; class Actinopteri; order Acipenseriformes; family Polyodontidae; genus Polyodon; species Polyodon spathula. The sequence goes on from NC_054559.1 coordinate 17,896,210, forward strand.
ATCTTATACAGCTTAAACATAAAACACAAAAACGACTAAAAACAAGCCATTTTTACCAGTATGCTGGTGCAGATTATGATCAGCTTCCAAACCCAAAAATAAGTTCTAGAATAATCTTTCTTTGTTTTGTCCTACTCTGCCTGCTTTATATACACTACAATTCAACCACCTGTCAAAAATATAAAGGTCAGGTGGTTAATTCCCAGCTATGATTCAAAAAGATCAAGAAGGAAAAGGTAGATTTCAATGAATTATGTATGAATTTACAGGAAGCACAAGGAGAAAATAATCAATTGTTAGTTGTGTTTGTGCTCCGTTCACGTACAGAGGTAACAATAGGCTTGCATAATGAATAGCTGTAGTGAAATTGGAAAGCATATGTAAGCCACACACACCCAGGGCCTGTCTCTAATTAAATGTGTGCTTCTGCTGGAGGTCTGGTCCCAAATTATGTATTTTAGTCCGTCACTGCAAAAGCACGGGAAGGTTTGCAAACAAAGGGGCACACTTTGAGTGTGATGCTTGTAAAAACATTTCTATCTAAATGCAGATTCGTAATTTCAAGTGCCGAGGAGAACGCCTCTTAGGGATTTAAACCATTTACATTTTTTATATATAAAAAATCAGCTTTAATTTAATTCCTGTTTAAGGCATCATCAATTGATTTTTTGAATTATTATTTAGCATGCTGACTGGCAAGGGCAGTGGAAAAACATTAAAAAAAAAATTGTAGTCGACTAGAAATAGAATCAACTGAATGCCTGCATTTAAAAAAAAACATAGAAAGGGAAAATGCTTCGTCCCTTTGCAATGCTTCGTCCCTGTGCAATGTGAGAGATGACAGTTACACACACAAAGCAGAATGTTAGGCAAGGCAACTTAACAACTATTCAGAGATTCTTTGGCGTTCATACAAATTTACTGCTCTGTCCCATTGTACAAACCTAGCAGATATCACTCAGAGAGGTATGGTATCTAACAAGTGCTGATTGTAGGTTGCTGCGACATGTTCTCATGGTGCTGGCACATGATTGAGATCTCACTTATCTTGAGAATCATTTACACTATCCACAGACATTTCTTTCAGTGTGCAATTCTTAACATGCTGTGGGTTAATAAAAGTTTACCATATAAACTTGCACCATTATTTTACTTTTCCATGCCTCTCTCTGGCTTTCTGATGCTTCACTCGGTAAAACAAAAGACATTTAATCGTGATTACTTTTAATATAACTAGTAAGGCAAAGAGAAGGAGATGTGATAGCATTTATTGCACTAATTAAACAATAATTAATCACAAGCTTTCAAGCTTTCAATGGTCTCCTCTTCAGGTGAAAGAACTTTCAGTTGAAGAAGAGACCTTTGAGGTCTTGAAATCGTGTGATTAATTATTGTTTAGTTAGTGCAATAAAAGGCATCACATCTCCTCTTTGTCTATGATCTCAGGACTGATTCGGCTACCATTTCATCTACCAGCTATAGAATTACTTGAAACATTCATCTGCTTGAGAGCCATAACAGACCAGACTAGGTTTGACTAGAGCTGGATTTTGTCAGCCCTTCAAAACCCAGCAAAACCTCAAGACATTCTCCCAGGGACTTGAATAGTTTTCTATGCGCACTTCATTCTCATTCTGATTGCTTACAATACAGAACATGGCTCAGTGTGTTCCAATCTGTAATGGCTCGGAAGGCAGATGCCTGTCTTTTGCTTTCTTCCTCAGTCCCTGACACTGTGAAAGGAGATGCTATCGCTGAAGCGCAGCTTGTAAACACTATCATTTTATTAAGTACTGCGTTGGATAATAAGGTACATTACATGCAGTGCTTTTGTAAATGTAATACACTGCCGAGTGAAATTGCACATCTATTCTAGAGATTCAAGCAGTCTGATCTACAATGCTTCACTTCATACAACGCTGTGGACAGGTTTTTAAAATGTAAATTGGTTCTCACAGCTCTTGCACCAATCATACTGCTTTTGGATTGGCCATAGGTAGAGTGGCACTACAGAGTGGCATTTTGGCATACACATCTTCATGGGATAATAGGGGCATAAGAACAAAGCTGACACAGCTTTAACAAGGATAGCAATATTCTGCAATTAGCCCCGAAGCATCAATTATCTTTGACAATTACTGTGTGTTTTTTACACAGGATGAGCCGTTCAGACCATTTGTTTTCGGTCCCTAGTAGATGATTGATCTCAAAAACCTTACCAAGTCTGGTCCTAAAGTTTGAGCATTATCAACATGGCTAGCAAATCCCATAGCCTCACCACACCGTGTGTAAAGCAGTGTCTCCTACCTCTGTGCTGGGACTATAATGGGTATTGTTTTTAAAGGTTACGGGCTCCTGCCCCGTTCTGATGTTCTCTCTTCCTCCCAAACAGGTGTGGTGGAAGGAGAGAAGCTGGTCAACTTAAAGAAAGTGACCCACCAGGTGGTGCGGGCCGGGTTGGCAGAGACCAGCTTCCTGCCCTGCGTCTTCACCCTGCGGCCCAGCCCCTCGCGAGAGCCCCCTCGTATCAAGTGGACCAAGATCGTCTCGGAAGGTGGGGGCAAGATCGAGGTCTCTGTGCTGGTCGCCAAGGACAACGTCATCAAGGTCAAGAAGGACTTCCAGGGCCGCGTCACCCTGCCCGGTTACCCCGACAACCGCTACAACGCCACCCTCGCCCTCACCGGCCTGCGCTCCAGCGACTCAGGCACCTACCGCTGCGAGGTGGTGGTGGGAATTGATGACGAGCAGGACACAGTGCCCCTAGAGGTCTCCGGTGAGTAGTGCACTAAGCTCCTGGGCAGAGGAGTGAAGCATGGCTGTATGTCAGACGTAGAATGTTAGAAACTTAAAAATGTTTCAACTAGATGTCTTCATTTGAGCTTTTAATAAGTTATGGATGATATCTTTAATATATCTGATAGATATGTATGGTACTAAATGCTCCGGGGAGATTCTACACTTTGAATATCGTCAGTTTTATAGAGGATATTACTTCAATCCTCACACTTTAGGGAAATTAAATGGCATATAAGGACCTTTTTATTTTATTGTGTTACATGTTCACATGTGTTGCTACAACTGTTTAATTAAGGTATGTGTATTGTTCATTTTACATTTTGACCACTTTTTTAAACTTTTAAATTGCATTCCCTGCCTCCAAGATGGCTTCCCATGTACCCTCATGGACCACTCAGAACTATATTTCCCATCATCCTCCTGCTCACTGGTAAATCCATCTTAGTTACATATTGCAATCATATAGTGACTTTTTAAGGTTAAGGTTTAATTTTAGGTATTGAGGTTTATGGGTGGGGTCTCCTGATGTTACTGGAGCATTTGACTCCAGACAAAGTCTCAACATGAACAATAATAACCATTATATATATATATGAACAATAATATCATTTATATACATGGTTATATATAAATGATGTGGATTAGATCCCAGTGACTTGCTTAGGGTCACACAGTGAGTCAGTGGCTGAGCCGGGATTTGAACCTGGTTCCTTCTGCTTACAAGCCCTTTCTCTAATCACTGGACCACACAGCCATATCAGCAGATGTTAACTATATACTGCATTCCTGCCTCCTAAGTCCCACTGATGGGAGCAGTGTATCAGCAGGCAGGACACCTTTGAGTGTATGTGCTTGTTCCTCTAGAATCTTTGTCCCAGTGCCTCTCCTGAGAAATCAATTAACACCAATTAAAAATCCTTCTTGAGAATCAGTTACTCACCCCTCTATAAATGGTTTCTACAGCCTCAGTCTTAATTGGAGTCATGGAAGACTGCACACTGCACTTCCAATATGAATATTCCATGTGTGCTAATAAATGTATGAATGAGTATTGATAAGAGGGATTATATCAATATAATATTAATTTGGAGGATTTCACGCGTTCATTTTGACAGCATGTGAACACTTGCCTCTCCGCTGAAACCTGACACGGAGCTTTAACGAGGAATTTTTGGCACGTGTTCTGTCTGGAGTCAATAACCCGATTCTGTCCAATTAGCGCCTAGGGATCAATTATCCATGTGGTTTTATTACAGGGTGTTGTTTTTCAGCACTTTTGATCAATTCCACAAACAAATCTCCTGTCTTCAACTGTGTGTATAGAAAAGGATTGGAGCTTAAATGGGTTCTAAGTTGATTACAAAGTCTAATCAACCCCAACCCTAGCAGATCTGGCATATGTTATGAGATATGAGCAGATAACGAAATGATCCTCATCTCAGAAACTTAAGCAGGCTTGGTCAGTGCTTGGACTATGATGTTATAAGATCTCAGCTTGTCAGGGTTTGTTTCCATCATATTTTGGAATCAACAGGAACCCAGAACCAAGCCCGATCCTTTTCTATACACAGAGCTGGTTCAGCAGCTTCCCATAGGGATGTGTTTCAATTCCCAGCTTGACACAAATTAAACCAACAACCTTCCCCTCGAACTGAAGGTTGTCACTCTAGCAGGACTAGGATTGCTTGAATATCCGTCCGCAGAAAACTGAATTGCTTTCAGCTAACCTACCAGAAAACGCCACCTGAAATCCGCCGTCAGAGCAAAGGAATTTTTACAGTCATTCAAAAGAAGAAGAAAAAAAATCCATTTGTATTCCTGCCTCTCCTGTTTTCATGTTGTCGAGTCTCCAGAGAGCACGAGTCTCGCTCGCTCGTAGAGGGGACAGCGAGAGGGATGGATTTACACTTTAAAAGTGTAACCCCCCTTCCTCCCTCTCTCCCTCGTCTCTCCATCCCTGCTGGGACCACAGATTCACACATCAAAGACACCGGCGCTGTTTGATGCCTTTTTATTTTCTGTTTTAACTGTTTATTTCTTTGTTTCCGTTGTCACATCCTGTGCTAATGGCATAGTCTAAATGGCTCTGCGCATTTTGAACTCCAAAGGAAGCTCACTGGGTACTGAATCCACCTCCATGCAGAAAGCATGACCACATAACCCCAGTTTTAGCATCTCTCCACTGGTTACCAGTTAAATATAGAACTGACTTTAAAATCTTGCTGCTGGCCTTCAATAGCCTGGGTCCATCTTACACCTTGCTGCTACATTCCCTAAGGCAGCTTGCAGTCAACTAAAAATTATCTCATTTTCGTGCCAAGAACAAAATGAAGAACTATGGAAGATCGTGCCTTTTGCTCTTTGGCCCCTCACCTCTGGAACTCTATTCCAAGGTCTATCAGAGTCTGTGTCTATGTTTAAATCATGCCTCAAGACTCATTTTTATACATTGGCTTATTGCACTGCATTTTTTTTTTTATTGTATTGTTTTATGTATATATGTATTTTATGTATTTTTTTAATAAAAGGCACTATACAAAATAAATATATTATTATTATTATTATTATTATTATTATTATTATTATTATTATTATTATTATTGTATTCCAGTCCTAATGCTCACCCCCAATTCTAATATACCTGTTTGGTCCTTTCATGCATGAGAAAATATAGATTTATACCAATGAAATTCTTGCCTTGACAGTGCAGTTGATGCATATCTGCAAAATAAATAGTGCAAAACCAGGCGGTCTGAAATAGTTTTTTGAAATTCGGATTGACCTGGATATTACTTTGAGCTAGGGCCACAGAGAAAATATTTGTTATGATGAACTAATAATTTCAAACCACGATTGAAATCTCATCTTATCAGACCGGGAACTGCCTGTGGTTGTATATTAATGAAATATGTAGTTTGACATCTCGTTGATGTGAAACTTGTGCTACCTCATATTTTGCACGGCTGCCCCCAGCCCTGGTTAATGAGAATTCAGTTTCTGAAGGGTTGTTCAATAAACAAACCAACCCTAAAGCCGTCCTTCTTCTCTCCCCCTCTCCTCCGTCCAGGTGTGGTGTTCCACTATCGCGCCCCCAGTGACCGGTACGCCCTGACCTTCGCCGACGCCCAGCGCGTGTGTCTGGAGAACTCAGCGGTCATCGCCTCTCCGAGTCACCTGCAGGCCACCTTCGATGACGGCTACGACAACTGTGATGCGGGCTGGCTCTCCGACCAAACTGTCAGGTAGGGCCTGCTGGGGGGGAGTGACTGTATAATATCCCAGCTACAGCTGTATTAAATTACTGGGCCAAATAAAGATTTGTCTTTGATTCCTAAAATGTGTAAAATCCATAATAACCCCAAGATTTGTTTAAACAAAACAATCATTTTAAATGAAATCCAAAATAAAGTGGATTTCTTGCCACACACTGCTTAGTAATTGCGCTGACATTACCTCAAGAAAGACTAATTCATTTTGTTTCAGCTGTTAAAATGCCTGAGCTCTTCAGATGGTGTCAGGTTAGGAAGAAAAGAAAAAAAAAAAAAAAGCAGATAAATCTTGAGTTCGGCTGCCTGGGGGGAGGTATTTTAATTGCACTGTTTCCATGGCAACCCGTCAGCACGTTAACGAACGGGAAGGGAACATGTAATTAGCTCGAGATATAACAGAATGGAGACATCAGGCTTTTAAAAGATCTGTTTTTAATTTTGTGCTGGCATCAAAAAACGCTTCCCGACAGAGCGAAGATCCAGGTTAATGGCAGAAGATTATCTGTTGACCCGAGTGAATGGAGCTGTTCCTTTAGTTTAAAGAGCTAATTGAATTAACCGTCCTGCTCAGTCTGGCTCCCCAGGACCAACAATCTGTTTATTTTGATATAGAAGCGGTTTTCTTGCTAGGGTGAGATATATAGCTATAGAGATATATATAGCTGTAGATACACACACACACAATAAACTCTTAGATTGAAACACTAATACAGGGTCACCAAAAATAATTTGTGCCCAAAAAGCTCAATAGTGCCTGTTGACTCGCAATAAACAGCACTGGCCAGCCACAGCATCACACATATTTCTCTGGATGAATCATTTTTAATAAGAGTTTAATAAAACACATTGACTGCAGTTTTCATTTTGTAGCGGAAAGCACTTTTCCTTGAGTTAAAACGGTGACCTCCAATGAAGCAGTCATGCTGTCCGGATATCGTCTAATGCGCTTATCAAACCACAGAGGTTTGTTTTGACTAACATTCACTCCACAACAAAGCCAAGTCAGCAACTGTTTTGTTTCCTTTGACAACACTCCACTTCAACCTTGGCAACAATTGTTTTTCTTTGATCTTTTTTTCCCATGTCTTCATTGGATATCTTACCTCTGTAGGTACCCAATCACATTGCCCAGGCCCGGTTGCTATGGAGACAGAGACAACCTACCTGGAGTCAGGAATTATGGTCAGAGGGGCCCTGCAGACCTGTATGATGTCTACTGCTATGCCAGACAGATGACAGGTACTGCTTCAAGAAGTCTCCATACAGCTTTACTTTTCCAGCAAGCAGGCTAGTTTCAAAATACAAACGACTGTAGAATAAATTAGGAAGTGGATATACTCCGTTAAACTGCATTGCCACTGTTTTTCTTTTAGGAGCAAGACTGCTACTGTTGATTGCAAAAACGTTTAGAGGCTTGGGTTCAATGAGGCTTAGCAATGAGAGTTTGGTGCGGTCTCAGTTTCCACCATCGGGGAACTAAAGCAGTTTAAATTTTAAATTATAGCGGCACCATAAAGTTTAATTCAGGCCCCGCCCCTATGCTGCAGTGGGTACATTTATGTCCAGTCTTTACAGAATAGCACGCTGTAAATCCATTACCCATCTATCGAAGCACTCTCTGTGAGTGTTCATCTCAATTGCCCATTACAGCACATTGGATTGTGCTTTTCAATATTTAGTCAATCACTATCAACTTCATTCCATGTCAATGCAAAATTAATCAAGAGCATTTCACATATTTAGCCCTTTACAGTTATTTCCTGCATTGATTTTTTTTTTTTTTCAAAGACAGCTTCATAGGTCACATGAATACGGCTACATTGAGGTCACAAATTGTTAGCCTAAAGCAGAAATCAGAAGTAAAGCGGATGCCCTCAATCATGTTTTTAATAAAGTGCAAGCAATATAAGCTTAACTGTATGTACCCTAAAGGCCAGAGGCGTAGGTGTAACTGATTGAACTCCATAGAAAAGCTTGAAATGGGATAAAACTGTTATGCAATGGGAGGCTTCTTTGCCACGAGGCTTGTTTGTGAATGTAGTTCTCACTACAGTTAAAGGACAATAGGAGCAATCCACTTCCACTCTAAACTCTGCCCGGACCTGAACTTCCATGAACTAATGTCAACTTTGTGCTAAAGTTTAGCCAGATTCAACACCATCTGAGTAAAAGCTAATGAAACAGCCCACTACGACACCTCCCTTATAACAGTTGTAAAAAGTGCAAAATTAGTGTTTGTAATAGGAAAGTGGCTTTGCCGCCCTAGAGTTACTATTCCTCCTGTCTGCAGGTGAGGTGTTCCACTCGACAGTCCCGGAGAAGCTGAGTTTGGCCACAGCTTCAACGCACTGCCACTCCCTAGGGGCACAGCTAGCTACAGCCGGGCAGCTGTACCTGGCCTGGCATGGGGGGCTTGACCGCTGCGACCCGGGCTGGCTGGCAGACGGCAGCGTGCGATACCCCATCAGGCAGCCACGAAAGAACTGCGGCGGGGACGAGCCCGGAGTCAGGACCCTCTACCAGCACTCCAACCGCACCGGCTTCCCCGACACCACCTCCCTCTACGATGCATACTGCTACAGAGGTACAGCGGAGGACAAGCTTCAGTGTGGGGCTTAGATCTTGTTTATTTTGTATCAAAGTGTTTTTAAAAAAGAGTGAGAGCATTATTGCACTTCCTTCTGCCTTTGTTTCCTTCATTCTTTCTCTTTTTTTGAGTAATCCTATGGTAACAAGTTCTAATTTTACCAAAGCTTTGATAGAACATCTACTACTACTGGATTAAGTATAGATAAAAACTCAGCTGCTTGGTATAACTATGCACGTTATTTTCTTCTCAGAGAATCCTTCCGGAGAGCCAGTTGCTGTGGCCGCCGGTCTGCTGCTATCAAAGAATCTGAAACACACCGATTCCACAGCTCCCGCCCAGGAAGAGCCCAAAACATTCATCGAGGGGGGAAATGGTGCCCTGAAGGAGCAGATTAACTTCATTGCATCAAACGACTCTTCTGAGATCTCAGCAGAGCATGTGGTCATCCATCTGAAACCAGCCTCCTCCAGCTTAGCACTAGATGAGCAACTGGAGCAAAAAGGGTCTGAGCAAAGAGAGGCTGCTACCCTTGGGCTTGGGGATTTATCCATGATGGAAATGTTGGGACATCATCAAGGTGACACAGAATGGCAGAAGGAGCTGCAAGATGAGACAATCAAAGAAGAGACTTGGTTGCTATCTAGATCCCACCAACAGCCCATCTCACCAGCACCCGCTACTGGCCTACAGGCTGATGAGATGAACAGTCTGCTCTCCAATTTGGTTGATCCTCCAATGAACCCTGAAGGGAACCGCTGGCAGGATTCTAATGACCAGCATGTTTCGGAATTCATGGCTGATTCTTTAGAGCAGATCTTTTCCACCACATCCCATGGAAAGTTGGAAGAGAGCCCAATAGTTCAGAAGTCAGCGGAACCTGGAATGGCATATCCCCTGGGACTAAATGCTTCTCCATCGCAAGCAACAGAAGAATCTGAAAAGAATCCACCAAATGTTTCTGAGGTCCACCCCACAAACCGAGAGGGCACCATGCTGGACCCACTGGGGGTGAAGACCACACAGGTGTCATCATTAGATGGTGGGTCACCAAGCTCAACTGAAGAGCATTCAGACCAAGGTAAAATCCCAGAATCCCCTGACTTTAATGGACCTACTCCAGAAACTATGGAAATTAGCCTGCTCCATAATAACAATTTGCTTCTAAACAATCCAAAAGAAGAATTTGAAGAAGAAGACCCAGAAAGCCCAATGTCAATGGCTGTCAAAGTCAGCACAGAGGTGCATCTTAATGATGTTGGATCTTCAGAGATCAGTGCTAATGAGACAGACTCGGAAGAGGGTGCTATTGTCGGTGAACCCAGTGATCTGCTCCTTGTAGAGGAAAAAATCGAATCTGCACATGAAACTTCAAATCTGGGCTCCATTCCTGCAGTCAGTGTCAATGAGTCCCACCATGCTGGACAAGCAAAGGTTGATGATTTGGCCAGTTCTGTACAGAACCCCACTGAAAAGAGTGCTGAAGACGATGAAGGCACTGTTTTACAAGAGTCAAATCCTGTGTCTTCTGATTCTGAAAATGCACTGGAGAACGACGCTGCTTTTGGTAAGGAAGGGCAATGTATCTGCATTTCAGCATGTCTGTCTATAGTATTAATTTTCCAGCAATATTGGAGGAAAACAACATCTTATAAGAGATATTCTATATGTGTATTAATAGAAGTAATTTCTTCCATCCGTTTAGTTTTCTGCTTGTATTTGCTACAGTGCAGACAGACAGGTTTTAATGATGAAGAATAGCCTGCTGAAAAGCATAACCATATCTTCAGCTCCCAGAGGGTGGCTGATCTAACGGATGTTTCTATTGCCAGTTCCGAAACATGAGATTTGAAGCAGTACCTGAGATCTCGCTGCCACACTTCATCACCACATCTAAAACTTGGAGAGAAAACAATAAAAGGCCAGTGCCTTGGCAGCAGCATGATGAATTATTTTCAGGTTACAAATCAATAAGAGTCAGCAGTCTACCCTGCAACATTCATTAATAAAAATGTCCTCCCTGACCCAGAGTCAACCCAGAGCATTAATGTTTTAACACTGGGTGAAAATGTAGCCTTAGTAGTCTGCATGCATAATGCAAGCCGGTTTCCAATTAATTCAGAGCTTCTTTTTTTAAATGGTTACCAGAGCCGTGGTCTTCTGAATCTTCCTCCCAATTATGTCCCAGCTCTGAATGCAATTATCACAGTAAAGGTTCTGCAGACAAAAGCCAGTAAATGTTTGGAAGTGGCATCGGGGGCCAATTTAAACCTGTATCAATGAATAGCGTTTTTTAAACATGCTAACGTGTTCTACATATGTGCAGCATGCCTTTTATCATTAAGAAGATCATTTTCACCAACCAGTGGAATAAAGATCTTAACTGTTTAATTAAAAAAATCTCCCTAGAGGCATCTAATATATATATATTATATATATTATATAGGGGATCTCCAATATTAATATTCCAGGTTGGTTTGGTTTGCAAACGTGTAACATATATATTATATAATTTATAAAATATAATCTATATGGATTTTTTAAAACCATTTTTTAATTAAAAAAATGCATCACCTAACACTGCAGCCCAGAGCATGAACCACTGAGCTACTCAAACCAATTACCTTCTGCACTGCAGCCCAGCTCTCTGTAACCCAACAAGCAAATCAAACCTGCTACTTTGCAGTCTTACAGTTTATTGCTCCAGCAGTGAATTACAGCAATCTGTAATGTGGGCAGCTGGTGTTCCTTTCTTAGTCGCTAGAAAACACTTACTATTCTCTGCTTTTCAGATGAATAAAATGACTTGACTGCAAAGGTGATAAAGCCTCTATAGAAATTGAAATAATAATAAAAAAATAAATTAAAAAAAAAACAATGGCAGTCAATGAAATCGGAATACATTAAACCGGCTGTGAATAGATTCCTCTTCTGTCTGTGTTTGTCTGGAGGAAGTAGTCTACCCAAAGCTACAAAATACATAAATATGGAAACATGTATTTCTCTTTTGAAATGGCAGAGGTGATGAATTATGTACAGAGTTTGAACTGAAATTATAATAAATTGTCTCTGAATTTTTATGAGCGTACAACAAATAATGACTAACAAACAGCTTTAGGAGAATCCAGTTTAATTTTCTTCCTATATATATATATATATATATATATATATATATATATATATATATATATATATATATATATATATATATATATATATCTATTTAAAGAGCAGAATACATTTGAAATAATGACTGCTTCACAGGAGGTAACAAGGTTTGTGTTTTGATTGCTGATTTAACACACATTTAATTGCAGCTAATGCTGTTTCTCTGCAAGTTAATCACCGTGTGTTGTCCCCACAGGATTAATTGCACCGGGACACAAAGCGACAACGCATCCAACAATGACAGCTAATGAATCATCATCAGAGCCCAGTGCTGCCAGCACAGTGCCAGCTTCTACTCCCCTGCCAGGCAGGAAAGATGAATGGGCACATCAGCCAACAGCTGGCACCATACAGGACAGCAGAGTTCCAGAAAGGGAGAGATTGGCAGTCAACGAATCAAGTAGATCCTTTGAGGATGAAGACTCCTTAACTGCAACCGTAAGTGGCCAGTCCGCTGAGCTGCACAGCCGTGGAGGAGAAGGTACCCTGAGAATCATGGGGATTACAACGCCCTCTCCCTCACCTTTAACTGATTCTGCCCCTGAGATATCGGGAGACGGCCTCCCCTCTTTGAAGGAGGATATAACCATCCGCCAAAAACTTGTGGAAGATTTCAAAGCAGACTCCTCTGAATCGGAGATGACCAGTGCCCTGGAATCCAGAAGAACACACGTAGAGGACCAGGCCATCCCATCCTTGCTGGACATCCATGATATCTTTTCGGGAGGGGGCTCTGACTCGAATGGAAACTCCCTCCCTCTAGTGATCGTTGGCTTTCACTCACCAAAACAACAAACTTCTTCTAACTTGCCTTCATATGAACCGGAACCTTCAGCAAAGCCAATGTTGCCTTTTACTTCCCCGTCCGAGAATTCTGAATTTGAGAAGGCTGAAGATGGGAGTGGAGATGTAGAAGAGGGTCTCCTTGCTGTATCTGAGGGATCCAAAAACACCACCACAACCAAAAGACCTTCAACCTCTTTCCCTCACATAGACAAAGCCTTAGAGAGAGAATCCTTGTGGGAGGTAACCCTGAAGCCACAGAAGGAACAAGATTTGGTTAATCCAACAACCATCCAGGGAGGTCAGGATGCTGTGTCCACGATAGTGTCTAGCAGTGGCACCATAGACATTGGGAGGGAGGAGGTGGTTCCAGAAGACAGGCTGGACATTAAAGGTGGTCAGCTGTTCCACGAGTCATCCACAGAGGCTGCTGCTTTGAATCCAGAAGAAAGTGTGATTGAATTAAAAGGAGAAGTTGCTTTTGTCCAGCACTCAACTGAAGTTCAACCAACTGTGGTCACAGCGGCAGAAGAAACTCCTTCTGGAGAACCTAAGGACGTGAGAATGCCTTCCACACCTGACACCTTCCTTGTGACAGATGGAAAACCAACTTTGCCCCCTTTGAAAGAGGGGAGAAGCCTACAAAGCCCAGCCACTGAAGACCTGGTTATTACAACCTCATTGTCACCAGTTACAAGTATGGGGATCACATCAGAGTCCATAGTTCCTGTGGGTGACTTGCTGACCACTAAAGCTGCTACAAATGAAAGAATGGAGATGCTTTTTCCAACTGTCCCAGCCACTGTAATCAGAGAAGATGCACTGAAGGAACAACTGCTGTTGGGCAATGCTGTGGAGAGCACCCCATCTGGAGATCAGCCCAGAACAGCCACCAAGGAACCTGCCAATGAAACCAACGACTCCACCATGGGACCAACCATCTCTACCACACAGTCAACAGAGAATGAATTAGAAGGAGAAATGGAAGTGGATGAAGAAGGGCTGGAGACTACGAATCAACCAGCAAGTCATGAGTCAGAGAACAGCTCTTCCTCTGTTCAGCCAACCAGTCTGGTTCTTACCACTGAGGTGCCCAGTGAAGTTGCAGTAACTTATCCAGTGACTGCTAGAGCCACAGATGAGAGTAGATCCATGGAATCCTCCATAACCACAGCCACCTCGTTTGTATTTAAGTCGGTTTCCCCTGAAGATGGGCCTTCATCAGAACTGGCTTTTATCACCACCGTTGGGTCGCACACAATGCCTTCTAGAACCCAGCCCCCTACTCCAGAGTTGGAAGTGTACAGTGGCAGTGGAATGGGACATGGCTCTCCTGGAGAAGAGCAGGTGAATGGAACATTGCTGGCACCAAAGTCCAGTTCCCAGCTTCCGTCTGCATTGAATGAATCCGCCTTCGGCCCAGACTGGGAGGACACAGGAGCTTCAGAAGAACCAGGTAGGAGAATTTCTTCTTTTTCTCTCACTTCTTATTAATATACAGTGCTCCCTCATTATTTCACGGTTTGGCTGTGTTGACAGTTCATTGTCATGTTCTGTGTTTACCGGACAATGGCCCGTCCACTGATTCACTCTTTTCAATATTTGATGATTTTTGATGCTTAAGTCAGATAGTGAAATAAAGAGGGAACAGCGTACGTTAGTCAGGTATATTTAAACTGAACCTTCTTTGGTAGCAAGAAAGATATGATTCATTCAAAATAAAGAAACATTGTCCAAAACCAGATGGTGGAGAGCAGCTGAACATGGGCTAAATTCTCAAAGCTATTTACTCCAAATTCTCATCAGCATATTTTTTTCAGACAGGAGAAACACACCCAATTGAGTCACCAAACCAGAATAACTAAGAACTTTTAATTCAGGGGGCTGAATAGTGAAGTATTAAGTCTTATCCGTTCTAGATGTTAAATTGGTGTTTTACCCATTCAGAAAAAAAATTGTGCCAATGATGATTGTGTTGTGTGGTGTACTCTCAATACGAAGTGCCTTTAGCAGTTCTGTGAATGGCAGGTTGTTTGGAGTGGAGGTTGCCTGGGTGTTTGATAATTAATCAGCAGTATGAGATCTCCAGAATGAAGACGGCTCTGGAAGTAGAAAGGTCAGAGGGCATGACAAACCAATGGGGAGGGAGGATGAGGCATGCAGTAATTGATCCAATGCTTGGTCCTGCTTGTCCTTACTTCAAATAATGAATGGTGTCTGTAAAATGTCCACAGCACACACCCCCCTTTTTATTTACAGAACAGATTTCATAAATCATTAGCACCCTTTCATAAATACTTTCTTGCAATGCATTCTCATACTATGTAAGTCTCACATTTTCACCCAGTTTTCAAAGGAGCACTTGAAGGTGAAAAACATGAGAATAACCATATTAAATCATTTTCAATTTGTCAAAACACTCTTTTGCCCAAAGTGACATATCTAGAAAGCTTTTACTCTCAGCTTTAATTTAACTGTTCTTTCTAACTCCTAATAGAACTCTTTGTGGGCTAGAACCACCCACACTGGACACTAGGTTATATAAATGGCATTGCCTTCATTCCTTTTCAAGTAAAAGCTTGGTCACAGCTAGCGCACGTTCTTGAAATGCAATGGAGTAATTAAGTGTAATAGCTTTGAGAGTGGTACGATTGCTGGCGTGCATTTTTCCTCTCAGACTTAAAAAAATTAATAAATAAAATTCTCCAGTCTGGGACCTTGGTTGTCGTGGGCACACCACTGTGGATGGACATGATCAGCGCATAATGGGGCCCATTTTATATCATAAAACAGATCCCTCAAGTTCTCTTAAGCGTTGGATTGCAGGACACAGAGGCTGTGAGAATCTTGTACAATTACACAGTATTAACATTTTTTAGCTGTGTTTTTGTCTGGATGAACAAATGCAGATATGTCTGTGGATCACTCCCCCCCCCCCCCCCCACCCTGGGAGGAACGACCGACTCAGTGTCCAGGGTGAATTAATAAATGATTTATCAGCTTCTCAACTACTTCATTGCACTAAGGGGTCTCCAGGGTCTTTTTAGAACACAGCGTTCTTCTTTCTGAAAAAATAGCCCTCTGCATGGCCTATATAATAACAGCACTGGAGAGCTAGCTCCCTTTAATTATCCACAGATCAAGGGGTACAGCATGTGATTCCTCTCAAACAACCCTTGTCACCCTGATTCCTCAATTACCTCTATAAATAACTCTGTTATCACCCCTAGTATAAGTGGTTGATTCTGGCTCCATGACTGTTACAGATTTTTTTTTTTATGTGCTGTATTTGTATAGGTCATTGTTTGAATGAATTACATATTATCTGAAAGCAAGGCTGCATAATGAAGAAAGATATGATCAATTATCTATGCCAGAGCTAATATATATACAGCTATACTCCAACACAGCTTCTGCTCATTAAACATGCCGGATGCATAAAACACAACATCAGTTCTGCTCCTACCTAAGAATACAGCTTGTCATATCAGTCGTTTCAAACTCATTCAAAGCCTAATATGAGACAGTTCAAGAGTCATCTTGTGCAGATCAAAGAGCCATATATGGGAGGCTGTGTGGAAGGTCTATTACTGCACTATTACAGACCCAGAAACTTAACCCTTTAGCTACTGAATAATACTGCATGTTTGCAGCTCTCGTTATTGAAGAACACAGCAGATACAACCCCTTCAAGCCCCTTCGATCTTGCATTGTTACAAACAAATGTTGTGGCCTCTCAGCCTGAACACGATGAATGTTACAACAGGTCAGCTTGCTTTGTGCTAGACTTCTATGTGATATGAGCCTATGGTTTTATTTGATCATTCTTATCCTCTACCTAGATTTGAACGAGACTGAGGTACATTCATTTGCTCGCCCTGAGCTGTAATCCGATCACCTTAATTTTTTACAATGCTGCCGCCGTAATTTTGATTCGGTACAGTGCTTGTCAAGGGTAGCGTACTGTGATGATCAAACTTAAAAAGCAGCAAGCGATTGAACAGGAACGGGTGCAGCATTAACATGAAAAACAAAAAAAACTTTGAAAAAGAAAACAGTCCAAGTTCAGTTAACAGTTAATTAGAATGCAAATGAAAGTCATTCTGTCGAGTGAATTCCAGCTTTCTAGCAGTAAAAAGAAACAAGCTGTCAGCTTCATTGCTCGCACATACTGTGTCAAAATAGCTGGTTGTACATTTATAAAGTTTGATTTTCTTTAAAGCAGCTGTCATCTGCATTTGAATACAGTACTTAAATAATAATAATAATAATAATCAGTTGAACTGATTGTCAGGAACGAGGATGACCTATGAAGCTGCTCCCAGACTCTGCCTTTAATGACAAGACATTATTTGCGCCAGCCATACATGGCGATGAAAGATTAAAGGCAAACTTGATTGGGCAGGCAGGTAGCCACTTCAAATGATTCTAAATCATTTACAGCTTTTAGGAATGAATATGATAATGGGAGACACACTGGGTCCAATTCAATATACAATATGCAAGGATTACAGGTACATTTTGATATTCAGAAATATGTTCTAGAGTTGCAGTTTCTTTTTTTTTTTTTTTTTAAGTTTCCTGCATGTAAATCTGTCAAAACATTGAAATAAAACAGACTATGAAAAAACAGTCCTTAACAAAAACCTTCCTTAAAACAGTCCTTAAAGCTGAATAGTGGCCTATAATGTGAAGTGGCTTCTATATATATCAAACCAGTGAGTTTTATAGGAGGCTTAGTGGTCCAGTGTTAAAGAAAAAGGCTTGATACCAGGAGGTTACGGATTCAAATCCCAGCTCAGCCACTGACTCACTTATTCCTTCAGATGAGATGTAAAACCACAGTGCAGCAGCAGTAGGTGTTGATGGATAGTTCACCCCCTAGTCTCTGCGTCACCTTGGATAAAATTGTCTGCTAAATGACAGATTCATAATAATAATGCATGTAACTCTGTGTTTGAGGATGCAGTGTGTGTGTGTGTATATATATGTTAATCCCTCTGTTTTTTACCTTTTTGTTTTTCTAATGCCACTCATGTTTTACATCTAAAACACAGTCCTCACTGCTATCTTCACTTGCAACAGACTCTTTTGTCTCTAAGTGGGATTTCAAACTCAGACTCGTGACAACATTTGCATAATGTGGCAGACAAATATTTGAACTGTTTGCAGCATAACAGCGCAAGGGTGGCACTGCACTGCATACACCCTGGGGGGGGCTCCCTACTTTCAGCCCCTCGTTATATAGCATTGCATTTCAAGAGAAGGGGCTTCTTTACTTGACTGCACCAGGTATTCAAAAAGGACAGTCACCTCTCCTCCGTGCCTGCTCTACAGGGCTGTATAATGTCTAATCTCCCTGGTGCTCAGCGGCCCGTGTCTGCATGCAGAGGCAGCATGTTTTTCGCCGGCTGTCTTTCTCCGCGTTCATGGCTCTCTTATTTGGCTTACCCCTGTGCAGCTGCAGGTGAAAAGGAGAGCGGCAGATCTGAAGCCTGCTTTGGTCCCAGCACTGACAAAGCTGTAAAACATGAACTACTTACGCGCAAGCAGAGACCTGAAAGGGTCTGCAGTAGGAGTCAGCCTGTCCTTGGCTTGGAATTTTAGTCGAAGCACCCTTATTGCATAGCCGTTTAGCCCATTCCAGGTTTTACTACAAGCTTGATTAATAGCAGCGTCTAGGTAACAAGCACAGGTTTGTCTTATTAAACTCATAGCAAAACCAGGAATGGCTCAAACTGCTATGCAATGGGAGTCTTAGTGCCATCTCTGAACTATAACAAATTTAACTCAATTCCTGAACAGGGTTTTTTTTCCTGAAAAGTAGCACTTATCAAATATTAGCACTGATGGCTTCAATAATAATAATAATAATAATAATAATAATAATAATAATAATAATAATAATAATAATAATAATAATAATAATAATGCAGTGCAATACATTAAAATGCCAGTAATCTGACAGCTGTGCAAAGCTATTGTTCTGCTATGTACTGTTTGTCAGTGTGGGAGTGCTCTGCAACAGCATTACTAACCCATCAAATCCTTTGCTGCCAATTTGCTGGGTCTTCACTCTTCATGAGCCCCCTCCAGACTGCTTTCTTTATCCGACTCTTACTAGTACTCCTGTCGTGAGCATCCTGGACTCGTCCTGTTACAGCAGGCACTAATAAAAGATCGTTTATAACCCTTTTTTTTTCCCCTCACGCTCTCAAGCCGAGCTTACACACGATGCATCATCAGGCAGCTTCTAACCCTCAACTCCTGCATCAAGTTTGCATGCAATCCCGTGTTTGCACGTGTCGGTTTTGCCATTCACATTCATATAGCTTTTGCTCCTTTCAAAATACATTCCACTAACACAGTTCAAAATAAACTTCTAGTCTTCATTTTACATCGATGCATTGAACTGCAAAAACATATTTATGATAAACAAAATGTTTTTTGAAAATGATTTAGTATTTAGTTTGTTTTTTGTATTTTATGCCACCTTCTTGGCCAGATCTCCCTTGAAAAAGATATTTTAACCTTGACAGGTTGAATAAAGGTTTAAAAAAATAAATACATGAGACCTCTATAGCTAATGTTATTGCTAAACAGGTAAAATTTACCAAAAAGTGAATTGTCAATCCAGAATTTACAAAGGCACGAGAGATTTTACACACAAGCCTTAGGGAGCAGCTGCACGGCATGGTAATCTACTCTATCCAGCTGGAAAAGAAATAAAAACAGCATTTGTGGAGAGAGTGGTTTGGATCCCATGCACTGGGCTGCACATTTATAAACAGGATAGGAGATGGTGTCCTGAGTCACACTAAGGCTCAGGGATTTAATAAGACCCAAAGGAGCCCATTTTCAACACGGTATTTCTAGATTCTGCGCAAGCACCAGGCAGCGAGCTTAAGAAATCAGCCACTGCGACCAGCCTTGGTCATCTTGACTTCGCAGAAGCAGAGTGCCGCGTGGGCTTGCAGTAGCAGGAGGAGATGAATAAAACTCCCACTGCTTCACAGATAATGATGTTTCAGACTTTCTTGGGAGCGTAATTAATTGGCCACACTGCAGCTACAGTAGTCACACAATTGGTATCCTAACAGCAAGCTTCTGCTTGTTTTATTTGCTCCAGATTCATGTGGTGTTGCCATTGCTGGCGCTGATATAGTCTGATTATGGTTCTGTTAAGGTTTTATTCAGGGCAGCAAACTGGTGTTACATAACGGCATCCCAATGGGCATTGATAATCTTAGTGTAGATGTCCATTCAAGCAAACAGAGCTTTGCAATCTGCAAACTCTGCAACAGGAAGTTACTATCCTGCTGTTTGCAATGTAATCCCCAAGGGCACACAGAGCTTCGAAAATGCTGGTGATTGGCCCTAGATTTCATGAACTGAAAACGTACTTTAAGTCTTAAAACTGGCTAGAAAATTTAAAAAAAGGCTTTGGTAAAAAAAACCTTCTAAGTGTCCTGTTTTGTTCAAGCAGGTCTGCCTCGCTAGGAGGTAATTGCAGGGAGCCTCTCAAGCGTGCAAGCGAACCTCTGACCCAATGGAAACCTATTACACGCCTCGGTAGTTGCTGGGACACAGGGGGGAGAGCAAGACTTTCCCAATGCAGTCTCCAGGAACTGGCATTTCCCAGACAAATGGCACACAAGCCGCTTTATAAGCGCGCTGTCGTTTAGCAAGTCTATTTACCTTACAACAAATTTATCGAGCGAGCATTCTCTAAACCCAGGATGTGACTGCTTTATCGAAACCCTTAGCTGTGTGCTTCAAAACCAAACTGAAAAGAAAACTACAGACAAACAACATAAAAATACCCCTTCTAAGCTTTCTCTCTAGAATTCACAGCGTGCATGCTGTTTGAAAACTAACTCCAAGGAAATCTGTTGCACCTGCAGCTATAGGTCCAGTCGTGTGTTGATTTTACTGGTTGAAAGCGTGTCAGTTAATAGAGGAAGCAGGTGGTTGGTTAATGAAGGTGAATTGCCCCATTCTAGGTGTGCATCATTATCTGCAGACAGATCTTTCTTTAACCTAGTGTATTATCAAATATCATGGTTCAAAATCATTTAAGACCTCAATAACATAGAGATTACAACACTGGGTGCACAATTACATTATGTTGTTTGCTACAATCACTTTGAGTAAACTTGAGACCCTTAAAACTCGCTTGTAACATTAGCCAGATTAAAACCCAAGTCTTTTCAGATTGCACTTCCTTGGTCCTTCCCCTAACCCTTCAACAAACCCTTTAGCCAGCCAGCTGTTTCCTGCTATTGACAGACAAACTTTTAGTCAGGCAGAAGGATAATCTTACGGCAGATAAAGCAAACAGGGTCTTTACAATCTTCAGACCTGGCAATAGAGAATAAGGCATGGAAACAGAGAACATTGTTTAACCCAACCTGATATCACAATTTTAAATGAAAATGTTTGCTGTGCATGTGTTTCTTTCAAAACTGCACATTTGAGACCTATGCAGCTAATGGAAATGCGTAACTGGTATTAGGGAATGATTTTGTCTGAACCCAAGTCTCCAGTAGACAGGGCATATCCCCATATATGCATATCCATTCTCCGCAGCGCTAAGCTGCTGAGTTTCCAGTGAGAGGGTCTATTTTAAGAGCTGTGTAATTAATTATAAAGATATTGCATTAAGCTGCCCCCTCACTGTGTTAAGCAGCTGGATGGAAAGAGCCTTTCGTCTCTGACTAGGAGTTTCTCTCTCAACCCCTCGGCTCATTTCAAGATCTGAGTGAACACAAGCGCTCCTCCCAGTGTTAGTGCAATTCAGCCCTTTGAAAGAACTGAGTTAAAGAACTGGTATTTTTAACAAAGTTAGAGTTGCAGGACCATGTACAGCAGGGCAGTGCACACTCAAATAAAGTCGTTTACTCCAAAGTGTCATTGACAAAAGAGAAAGACATGCACTCATCTTCCAAAACCTGAAATATACTAGTATGCATGTGTCCTATTCACAAAAAAGACAAGGGTCTATAAGATGGGAGTTTTGTCAGTCAAGAATGACATATTTACTATGGTTGTTTTGCCTTTAATCAAACTACCATATTTGCAGAAATTGACCTGTCTATTGCTCGTTCTTATTTTTCCCCATGTCTGTCGAATCCTGTGTTAGCCGACATGCAATTTTACTCTGTATAAGTAATTTATTCCTACATTTAATACTTTTTTTTTTGATGTGAGCTCCATTTATTGCATCTCATACCGCTAAGCAACATACTCCAAGCTTTGCAAATAAAAGACATGACCTCCGCTGCTGCCGGTAATAGCAGGGGCGTACCGGCTTTGTTCTCATGGTGACAGAGTGACAGAGGGGATCAAGGATAGCTGTCGCACCTGCAGCTGAAACATTACGAGGATGTAAACAAACTGGAGAGTCAACCAATCAGGTAGCAAACAGTCCTCCCGGAATCAGCAGAACTGACCAATCACTAATATATATACATATATATAAGTTTTTATTACATTTAAAAGCAAGCGCTGGCAGATGGCTGAGCGCTCTGACTAACAAGTTGTGACTAATTGCGTGAAAATTAAATCAAGTTCTTATACCTTGGCTTCTGAATTACCTCTCCCTTTAATGTTTATATTAAACAGGGGCCTTTTATTCATCATTAGCAATGTCTTTTATTGCATTCTGCAGAAAGGCAGGTCCTGCACTTAGACTTAAATGCATTGAGCTTGACTGGCATTTACACACACTCTGAAACTAAAGACTTGTGTAGCTGACAAGACTAAATATATTCTGGATCAGAAGAGGGAGGCATTAAAACCCAACAGCTTATACCTAGTGTTTTGAAAAGCTAGCCCGAATTTCCTAACCTTCCTTCCACCCCCACACCCCCCTTTCCCTCTATTGTAGTCGCGTCTGCGTGACAGCTCTGATTTTCTGTTCTGGGAGAAGAGCTGGCAGTATTGGACAGGATTCAGGCAAAGTGTCAGACGCATAATCAGAGAGGTAATTTCAGCTCTTTACACACAGCTGGGTGTATTCAGTATATTCTAACACCCCTATCTCCTTCCTCTCCACCCTCATCCTACAACTACTTACTGTACCATGAGAGAGATGAGAGACACACACTGACTCACATGTAGAATTGATGTGGGCTTTTTTACCCATAGAGTGCAGGTGAACCATCCTGTGCACCAGAGGGGCGCCACGATAATGCAAGTAAAAATACACCTACATTGATTTATTTTTTTATGCACAAAATATATTTTTAAACATTACAGGGGTTTTGCTGCCTTATACAGACTTTATTGCCCAGTAAGCACATTACATATTTGGAAAAACACTGTCATTCTAACTATAATAATTGAAATACATATATATTATATAACATACAGTATATGGTATATATTATTTTATGACTCACCCCATTATACCAATACATGTTCAATAAATGATTTATAGTGGCCTGAAACCATGAATTAAAGTGACAGGAGTCTTGAGGGTTATTATAATGTGCCCCACTCACCGCCCAGGTCATTAAATCAAGGCATTGTAACGGCAGTCTGGAATGAAGATTAATGCCTTTGACCAGACGAGGGCAGCGAGTCCCTAATGTTATTACACAAGGGGAGCGGAGGATACCACAGCCGCCAACACCTGCCTTCTGCGCTGCTCAGTGCCAGTGTTTTTAAGGACAATGAAATATAAACCCAGTGCGGTTTAGTGTTCTGATTGTCCTTATGTGCTGAGCACATCTGTCTGTCCATCTGTCCATCACACTCTACAGCAGGCCTTTGCACTCCTGGTCTGTGTTCCAACCCTGTTCTAAATGGGTTAATTAAACCAATTAAACCCCCTGCCTGACCCTGAAGCACTTTATCATTAGCAGTTTACAGAACCTGTTAACCCATTAAGTACCCAATTCATTTTCCATTGAAAAAAATCTGAACAAGCTGTTTATGTCGTTTGATCCGTAACAAAATCTGAATAAGTTATTATAACAGTTCAAGAGAAAATTTAAATAACAGGTAGATGCCAGGTAAAAATGCTCCAAAAATTACACAGTAGCCCATCTTCACATGTGGACAATGGCACTTAATGGGTTAACCCTGGGCCGGAATGCACCACCAGGAACGTGGTTGGACACCACTTTGAGATTTCTGAGATAAGTAATCCTTTTGCCAGAGAAGATGATAGCCTTCAGTGGAACTGTACATCTTGTTCTGTCAAAGGATCATTTACTCGTGTATCATTAGCATTGGTTATCAAGGGCTGTTGGACAGTTCAATACTGAGCAAGGTCACAGATCATGCACACGACTGTTGAAGAGACATGTGCAGGATTGATCAACATGTTGTTTCCAGGGATCCCCATTAACACACACACACACACAGTATATTTTTATATTGAATTTGCCACTGCATTGGAAATTGAGCCTGAGTTGGTCATGTTTCTGGGATCTTTCATGGTCCCAGAGTAGCGAGCGCCTCATACTGTTTTCAAACTTGAGTGAAAATGTATCCAGGAGTTGAGTCTGGTTGTCAAATCCGGGAGCCATTTTTTGCTTTGCTCCCTTTTCTATCCACGCTGGAAACTAATCCCAGATTTGATGCAGCACTGCAGACACACTAAAGCTGGACTCTGCAGCACAGTTCTTTAAAACACGCATGCATAAAGCCCATCTTCACACGCGTGACGCATGCGCAATCAAGAGTTTCTATATGGCTTAGTTTGTTTAGACATGCTGATGCAGGGTAAAATGACGCCGGTAACTGTTAGTGCAGGCTCAAAACTGCCTCAGGAGGTGGATTAGCTAGTCCAATAGTCAGTCACACTCAAAGAGGCATGAAGTTCGAACAAACCAGGTTGGTGGCCTTGCTTCAATGCACTGTCAACACTGCACTAAAGCGTATTGGAATAAGTGTATTAGAAAAATCACACCGCCTCTATTGACTGTGCTTGTGTTGGCTTCCTCCCCCCCCCTGCAGCTGAGGCAGACCCCTGCGAGACCAACCCCTGCCTGCATGGAGGGAGCTGCCTCTCCAACGAGAGTGTGTACACCTGTGACTGCCTGCCAGGCTACTCCGGGGAGAACTGCGAGATCGGTGAGGGACTGGGGGTGAGGGAGTTGGGGTGGAGGGTTAGGGGTCAGTGTTCTGGAGTTTTGGGGTGGTCTGGGGGGGGGGGGGGGGGGGGGGGAAGGGGTGAGGAACTGGAGGTGAGGATCATGCAGGGTGAGGAGTGAAGGGGATTTATGGTGGAGAGACTGGTTAATTTATACAGTTCAAAAATGATTTTCTTGCAATATTGGAAAACAAAACAAAACAAAACAAAAAAGCATTTTCATGTTGTTGTTGTTATTATTTTTTTTATTATTACTATTTCCCCCAAGAAGCTTTCCAGTGTTTTAATGCTATTTTCTCGAGAGCCGAGGGAAGCTTATCAAAAGCAATCTTATTAATATGATATTTTAGGCAAAATAGGTATTGAATTTTAAAATCCCTCAGAGGCAGGGCTCTGAAGAGATGTGTTTTTAGAAAAGCAAACACAGCTGGATCATACGCTGGCATAAAATATTTAGAATGAGCTGAGGAGTTACCAGAAGTAGTGGCCTGCTTCTTTAAACTTTAGGTATTGAAGTACATTTTAAAACCCAGTGCTAATTAAGGGCCAGACTCACTTGTGTTCTAGTTCTAGAACCAGAATCGCTAGCTGGAGTTCAAGAACCAGAATCGCTAGCTGGAGTTCAAGAACCAGAATCGCTAGCTGGAGTTCTAGAACTAGAATCGCTAGCTTGGACAGTGTGAATGTAGTGCCCAGCTCTTCAACCAGCTTACAAGTGTCCTCTTATAAAAGTTTACCCCGGTAAATTTGTACGATAAGTGTACATTTTTCCCATGCTTTACCCATGGTTATACTGTGCACTTTCCATAATTACATGGTTTTGTTTTTTTAATATGCTTGGCCATTCCTCTCTGGGTTTTATAATGCTTACCAATGCTCTACCATATATTCAGTATGCACAGAACTCTGCATTGGGGATAATTACAGCTTTTTCACCAGCACAATGTGACTGTGTTGTTATTATTTCAAATGAATGTTTGCTGTGCACGGGTGTTTAAAGTCAGCAGGGAGGGGTTAATTGCCTTCCCTGCCAAATCAGTCTAACATTTAATCTTATTAAATCTCAAAGCAGAAATGCTGAAAAAGACATCAGTGCCTCGCAGGAGACAGCATACGGGTAGGGCAGAGAGATCGATCAGTAAAGTATAGGCCAGATGCCTCTTGATTTTTCCCAATGTTGAATCCATTTACAGCTTAGTTATCTCTTTGCTTTGGCTGTTTGCTCAGCGCAGTGACAAGCTGTTCTCCTTGTGTAGAGCAGAATTTAATTTCTAGGGGCGTCCCTGGGAGAGCTTGGCTTGGAGCCTGGAATTCACTACTGCCTTCAGGGAACAGAAGGTCTCAGTCTGTCTCAAACCTGCACATGTTCTTACCTCTTACTATCCATAATAACATCACTGCTGGCCCCCTGCTATTGTACAAAGAATCTTTTCACTATACTTTGAAATGCCTGCATAACCTGAAAGCAAAATCTTCAGCAGACCAAACGGACTGATAATATCGCTAACAAAAAGGTACAGAAATATAAAACCGTGGTAAGCTTTATTTCATTGTCACTGTCATTTTATTTCACTGTTATAATAGAAGGTGGTGGTCTGTTAATGCAGTTTAAACTGCAGTTGTTCTTCATTTGAGTAAGTGCTTTCGGCACAGTCGCTGCGTTCCGGTTGAATGCCCCTGCGCTCTAGTTAAACGGCCTGTGAGGCGAGAGTGTATTAAATGGAATGTCCAGACAGTAATTTATGTGTACAGAAATAAAATAATTTATTTTTATTTTCTATACACAACAAAAGGATTAAATAACAAACGAAAAACAAAATGGTGTGAGGGAAGGAGTGCAGGGGTGGAATCCAAAACAAACTGTGATGACTCGTCTTTAATTTGTCTTCGTGGTGACCATACATAAACAAAAAAAAAGACAAAAGAAATGTTAGTGTTTCAAAAATCCCGCTGCACAAAACCAGTCTCTCCCTTCACCCGTTACTCCTCCTACTTTACTTTCGGACCAACCCCGAACACAGTAGTACGTTCCCTTTAGTATGTAATGTCCCGCCTCTGTAGTCAGTGGAACACCAATCCCCAACCGACACGTGTCCTTCTCCTTCACTTGACTCCAGTGGCTGGAAGTTACATACTCGTACTTCCGCCCCTCACCAAGGTGCCGCCCCTCAAAAGATGACTTTTGCCATGGTCACGAGATCTTGGTAAGGAAAGTCCCGAGTTGGTTTGATGCCATCTACTGTCGGGAGGCTGAATCACAGACCGAAACCCCTTTGACTCATCACACGGCCCTTGATTTTTTTTCTACAGGTATTTCTCATTGTAATGAGATAGAATGAGAATGCAGAGTGTCGGCACCACAATGCAGGAGTCGGGTTCTACCTGCTAGTCAAGCCTGTGTTCTAGTTCTAGAACAAGTAAAACTGGTCTGGGTTTGCATCAGTATAGCTAGAAAGACAGAGGGGGCTAGGTGGCACTGCGTGATCATTTGCAGGGCTGGGTTTGAACTTGGCTTAGGTCACACTCTCTAATTAAGGCTGAATCACTTGGATCCTCTAAGACCCAGCTTTTGAGAACAATCTTACTAGGAACCGGATGAGCTTAGATGGGCTGAATGGCCTCCTTATGTTCGTACATTTTCTTATGTGCAGGTGTCGTCTTGTGCAGCGCTGTCTGTTGCAGCTGTGTGAAGTGATTACTGTTGGAATAGCAAACACCCTACAGCCGATGCAGTGTAGCTCATTAACATGTAAATTGTACTACTACTACTTAACATACAGCAAGATGTTTACAACTTTAACTTTTGAATTGTGGCATCATTGCTATGCACGGGATGACATCTGTACTCAAGATGTACTAGCATTTTGTCCTTAAGTTGATTTCTGATACATGATTCATAATACAGAACAATTATGCAATTCGTCAAAGCCGGCTATAGCATTGTTCTGCAGCTTTTGTGAGCACTAAATTCACAACAAAATACGTTCATTGAACCAAACCTTTGTGTGTTACAAAACACAGCCGCAAAGCTTTTTTAATAAGGCTTTTGTTCAGCTTTCGGCTTAACTGGCCTACAAAATAAAGAAAAATAAATGTTTTGTTCAGCTCAGGGGGAGGGAGGGAGGGAGGGCAGGAGGAATCAATTTAGCTCATTTTAGATAATGAAGAAACGATTCTCTCTTGGTTTCCAGGCTCCCTATTGAGTGCACTGAAAACTCGCTGGAGCAAAATAAATAGAATAACTCACCACTGATTGCCTTTCACACCGAAGCCCAGCTCTGTAACCACTGAGCTACTCAAACCCACTGCCTTGCACATTGCAGCCCAGCGCTGCTCTAAGTGAATGCTTAGCGATCCGCAGTGTGGTGCGTGTGGCTTCTCTGTGTTCTTGTGAGTTTATTTGCTGATGTATGCTCAGTCAGAGATGCCTGCAATTAGGAAATGCAGCTGCATGGATGCCTCTAATTAACACCCTCGCTGTCTGTCTGTCTCTCTCTCTCCCTCTCTGCACAATTTCAAGAGCTGGTGTTGAGTCTTGACCACGCTGCTTGTTTTAATTTGCTCAGAGCAGAAAAAGGTTTATAGAAGTTGTGCTGCATTGCAGCATAAGGCAGAATAACATGTGTATGCATATACAGCCAAAGCTTCAAGGGCTTTACAGCTACATATACCTACATTATACCTACAGTCCCAGGTCTACAGGGGTTGGACAAATAAATAGAAACTCCTCTTTTACCTTCAAGGAATCGTACAAATCTGCAGCAAAGTCACCAGAAGGGCCCGTAGCTATTGTATAACTCCAGTAATGTGTGCAGTCTTGAACACAGAAGCACCTGCCAACCAAGCGTCCACTAGCTAAGTCAGGTGTACTGTCTGGGTCATCATGACTGAAACTGGCTGATAGCAGGGAGATGCAGCTTTCATGTATTACAGAATACATGTGATTCTGTGGCAGGTTAATGTGAGGGACAGCCAGTCGAAATGAAAGTGTGAAATGAAAGTTTTTTATTATTATTTCATCCCCAGTAAATGCAAGCGATATCCGCAGCACGTAAGCAAAGTTTCAGTCCCTATAGATCACTGGAAGCTGCTCATTCTGTGCCAGAGCTCAGAGAGTGGCCCAGCCTGACAGCACAGTCACGGGGGAGCCAGCCTGTACTGTCAGCCTCCTGTTCCATGTGATGAAGCTGGGGGAGAGCCTTCACTGTGAAAAACGAGCCCAGCTATTCTCTGAGCTTCTCTGGGAATGGTTTAGTGAAATTAGGATGACAGCACAAGAAAACAGAGAAGCATGTGACTGGGAACTTAGTGCATGCGTATTTATAAACTGAAGCTTTACCCTCCCATTTCTAAGCCTGCTATCTCACTGCAGTCCAGCACTTTAACCACTGAGCTATTTAAACCCACTGCCTTCCACACTGCAACCCAACACTCTAACAGCTGAGCTACTCAAACCCACTGCCTTCCACACTGCAACCCAACACTCTAACAGCTGAGCTACTCAAACCCACTGCCTTCCACACTGCAACCCAACACTCTAACCACTGAGCTACTCAAACCCACTGCCTTCCACACTGCAGCCAACACTCTAAAAGCTGAGCTACTCAAACCCACTGCCTTCCACACTGCAGCCCAACACTCTAACAGCTGAGCTACTCAAACCCACTGCCTTCCACACTGCAGCCCAACACTCTAACAGCTGAGCTACTCAAACCCACTGCCTTCCACACTGCAACCCAACACTCTAACAGCTGAGCTACTCAAACCCACTGCCTTCCACACTGCAACCCAACACTCTAACAGCTGAGCTACTCAAACCCACTGCCTTCCACACTGCAGCCCAACACTCTAACAGCTGAGCTACTCAAACCCACTGCCTTCCACACTGCAACCCAACACTCTAACAGCTGAGCTACTCAAACCCACTGCCTTCCACACTGCAGCCCAACACTCTAACAGCTGAGCTACTCAAACCCACTGCCTTCCACACTGCAGCCCAACACTCTAACAGCTGAGCTACTCAAACCCACTGCCTTCCACACTGCAGCCCAACACTCTAACAGCTGAGCTACTCAAACCCACTGCCTTCCACACTGCAGCCCAACACTCTAACAGCTGAGCTACTCAAACCCACTGCCTTCCACACTGCAGCCCAACACTCTAACAGCACTGAGCTACTCAAACCCACTGCCTTCCACACTGCAACCCAACACTCTAACAGCTGAGCTACTCAAACCCACTGCCTTCCACACTGCAGCCCAACACTCAAACCCGTTTGGGTGACCCACGAAAAGGGTGACGGACTCGTGGATGTTGTGAAGATTTTCCCAACGACTCGATAGTTCTAACACGGAAGGTGTCAGACGTTTGGGTTGTGAACCTTGTCGACTCGATGAGTTGGCTGATCTACGGGACGGAAGGTGGACGTTGGTTGTGAGTATTGTCAGGGACTCCAAAAAAACCTGGGTTTGGGTGCAGGAAAGGTCAACGTAAAAAAGCTTGTGTTGTGAGCTTTGACTCATTGACACTGCGATGCAAAACCCTTTTAAATGACAAGCTGGACTATGTGTGATATACTCAAATGAAAACTCTATACTCAAACACACTGCAGCCCAACACTCTTGAGCTTCAAACCCACTTTTGCAACCCAACACTCTAACAGCTGAGCTACTCAAACCCACTGCCTTCCACACTGCAGCCCAACACTCTAACAGCTGAGCTACTCAAACCCACTGCCTTCCATACTGCAGCCCAACACTCTAACATGAGCTACTTTTCTTACTGCAGCCATTCCCTTAAGGGGGCATCATTTACTCCAACAAAAGAGCATTTTTTAATTTTTCTCTGAGAAACCCGTTGTGTGCCTGATAGCCTGTCTCTCTGCTCTCTTCCAGACATTGACGACTGCCAGTCCAACCCCTGTGAGAACGGAGGCACCTGCATCGATGAGGTCAACGCCTTCGTCTGCCTGTGCCTGTCCAGCTACGGGGGGGAGACCTGCGACAAGGGTGAGACCCGAACCACAGCTCCCATTTCAGTGTCTCCCCACCCCGCTGCCTTCCCCTTCCCTCCCCAGTCCAAAAAGACACCTTTGCTAATTCAAATCAGGCTAATACCAAGAACCGCAGGTAGATACATGCAGGTTTAAATCCAGGATGGAAGAGGCATTTCAAATGGCATTTTACTATACTGTAGTAACTGAATGGATTACTGACTATGACATAATAGCACTAGCGATTAGGACACTGGAGTAGCAGCTAAGTAAAAAAAATGACTCTCAGGATTATACATGTTTGGTTGAAGGCATGCATGAAATCCTCCCTTATCCTTTGTGTTACCCTTCAAATGATTGCACTTCATGTACTTTGCGTGTGTGCTGCTTGGTCCCAGCCTGATTCTGAATTGCATTTGCATTAGCACAGGCGTCAGGGGGGTAAAAGCCTTGTGATGTCAGCACCATTGGAAGGGGGCCAGTTTATCCGCTGCTCGTTTCATTGATGGTGAAGAGAGGCAAAGTAAGCTGGAGAGAGAGAGAGAGAGCAGAGAGGGAGAGAGGGGGAGAGGAGAGGGAGAGGGAGGGAGAGGGAGAGGGAGGAGAGGGAGAGGAGAGAGGGAGAGGGAGAGGGAGAGGGAGAGAGTCAATGTTTCACTCGAGGAGGGAGGTGAATGATTAATCAGTAACCAGAGGGCTGCTGCTGTCTGTGCATTGCAGGTGTGTGTGTGTGTGTGCGTTGCAGTTGTGTGTGTGCGTGTGTGTGTGTGTGTGTGTGTGTGTGTGTGTGTGTGTGTGTGTGTGTGTGTGTGTGTGTGTGTGTGTGTGTGTGTGTGTGTGTGTGTGTGTGTGTGTGTGTGTGTGTGTGTGTGTGTGTGTGTGTGTGTGTGTGTGTGTGTGTGTGTGTGTGTGTGTGTGTGCGTGTGTGTGTGTGTGTGTGTGTGTGTGTGTGTGTGTGTGTGTGTGTGTGTGTGTGTGTGTGTGTGTGTGTGTGTGTGTGTGTGTGTGTGTGTGTGTGTGTGTGTGTGTGTGTGTGTGTGTGTGTGTGTGTGTGTGTGTGTGTGTGTGTGTGTGTGTGTGTGTGCGTGTGTGTGTGTGTGTGTGTGTGTGTGTGTGTGTGTGTGTGTGTGTGTGTGTGTGTGTGTGTGTGTGTGTGTGTGTGTGTGTGTGGTGTGTGTGTGTTGCAGGTATGTGTGTCTATGTGTGTGTGTGAGTCTATGAGATGCGGGTCGGAGATGCAGAGCTCTGTTGATTTACACCAGGAGCGCGCCTGGCACAGATACAGTAAACAAAACCCCAGAGCAAAACGCTTTGTCACTTAAAAGACAAACCCCGGACCTCAGCGCTATATTATATCTCAGGGGCCTCAATTTAACACGTCTGCCAAAGACAAAAACAACTATTGCTGCTGTTCTTATTTTTTTACAGTCAGTTGCACGATTGATTGACACTTCAAGTTCTATCTATCTATCTATCGATCTATCTATCTGTCTATCTGTCCATCTATCTGTCTGTCTATGTCTGTCAATAACGGTCTGCAAGCACCTTTTTAATATACTCCGAATAGCCCTGAATTGCTTGGATCGATTTATATTTTAAAAGCACAGTTCTGTGTTTTTTTTTTTTTTTTTTTTTTTTATGTCTTCCGCTGGTGTTCACATTAATTTAGAAAACAAAAACAGAACACATGTCTCCCGCAACCCCGTGGACCGAATCTATGCAAATTTAATTCAAACACAATTATTGCATTTATTTAAGCCCTAATGTGGCTTACAAAGCAAACAGCTTATCAATACAGAGAAA
Source organism: Polyodon spathula (assembly GCF_017654505.1). Taxonomy (NCBI): domain Eukaryota; kingdom Metazoa; phylum Chordata; class Actinopteri; order Acipenseriformes; family Polyodontidae; genus Polyodon; species Polyodon spathula. Next base: position 17,928,714 of record NC_054559.1, read on the forward strand.
AAGGTATCTCAAATGTAACAGAGTGCTGGAACTGCAGATAATGTGCAAGCAATTGTGGTTATTAGTACTGTGCGCTGTTACTGGACTATTACAGCACATGAACCACGAATGTTAATAGGGAGATACTATGAAGATGAACTATAAACACTAACAGTCACTTAAATTCAGTGCCAAAAGTCTTGTGCGGTGTCTTCAATGAAATTAACAATCTAAGAATAATTAAGAGCCCTTGAGCTAAATTCCAGAGCTTTGTCGATTTCTCTACAGAGGGGCTGAGACAGTGAGAGAGAGAACAAGAGAATGTGGGAGTTCCCTAGCCTGTTCCCTGGGGTATAGAGCAGTCTTTTCCTCTGGGAAGTGTCTGCCCTGGAGCTGAAATCTTCCAGCTGACAGGCTGGCTGAGTGGATGGTGTACCTTGCAGCCCAAGGCTATGTGGGTAAGAGACAGCTGGCACCCCAGCGCAAGGCTCAAGCCTGCTCTCTCTCCCTGACTGCATGACCTGGAGGTGGCGAGGCCCCGGAGAGACGGCAGGGCAGGCAGGTACGGGCAGCACAGTTCCACGGTACTTTCCAAATGCTGCTAATTAAGACTGTCTGATTCGTCCCGTCCTCTCACCCCCCTGTCGAGGCTGAGCCCCAAGCCAGGGGGCTGCCCTGTCCTGGAGAGGGAACACAGCGCTCCCCTGAGTGGGATCCCACTGGAAGATCTGTAATTGGCTCTTTATTATCCAAGGATTGTATAATTGATTCAGTTTTGGCAAGGCAGGAAATAACAAAGGGACTTGTCCTGTCGGCTTGAGTTGAGATTTCTCTCTCCCACCCTCTCTCCCTCCTTTACAACCTGATAGCACTCAGTCGTAGCACATAGAGCAGTGCTAAAAACAACTTCAATCATTAGTTATTGCAACTGACTGTGAATAGGTCCCCTGATACTACTCTTGACATGCACCCGATTCATTATTTGCACAGATTTTCTTTTTAATAAACACTGTAATTCAAATAAAACGGTATAGTAAATAGAAAACTTAAATAAAGGGTCTTGATGGTACTGTACTGCGAGTTGGAGAGGATTTTGTTTTTTTGTCAGCTGTATAGCGAACGGCAGTCAAGTCACGCTTCAGGGCTGACATTTCCGCAGTGCAAGCCTATGAAAACTCATAGACTAGCATGCCCGTCTCACTGTGTTCTCAGAGCTGCTGTACTCTGTCTCTAAAGCCTCTGGCTGTCATTCTGTGATTGCAGTCAATCTCGCTGCAGATTGACCCCTGCGCTGTCAGAGGATTAGACTTGGGGACTTGGGGAGTGTCCTCTCTGGGTTTGCAGACAGGCCATCACTTCTTACGGATTCTTATTTATTTATGTATTTGCTTATTTGTTTATTTGACAGGGATAACGTACAATTTTTTTAATATTCATGACATGTCATAAGATGTATTGCACCCAGATTTAGCTGTGAGCTCATTCTCATTGGTGTAGAGAAAGGAAAAAAAAATAATAAACAAACACGGAAGCAGGAGGTGTCTGCCGCGCTTGCAAATTACCTGGAGGAAATAAAGAATCTCTCTCGCTGGCTGAGAGAAGGCCCAGTTGGGTCGGTAGTGCTGATGCTATCCTGCAATGATATCATGGGATTTTGGTGTGTAGGGCTAAAGCACCACTGACCCTTCCCCAGACACACTACTCAGAATGCCATTTACTGTGTGACATTGTCTTCTGATCTGTGAAGTAACTGAAAGCACACAGGCGCAGTCATGCCAGCCTGTACAAAGATAATCTTGGCTCTGGAAGGCAAACACTGACACGCACACACACTGACGGTTACACGATCACACCTGCTCTCACATTCACACTCTCGCTGACAGTCCCACGCTCCTCAACACGTTAATGATTATTGCAAACCGCACTGTGGATCTGAACATTGCTTGTCAACAGTGCTGTCCCCCGGTGAGAGATTCTCCTCACCTCCTCTTCTGCATTAATCTGCATATTAAGTCAGGTTGAGCCTTCTTACCAATTTTCCGGTGTCACCTTCGCTTTGTTAGCAGCTCCAGTGTGCGTGGATACTGCTGGCTGCAGCCCAGACAGAGGGGCTGGGGGCTGGGCACTGGGAGCTAATAGAGTCTCCAGCTGACTAATAAACTCATCTCACTCAGTTGGTGTTACTGAAGCATATTGTGGTACACCTTGATAAAAATGTAGTAAAGCATAGTGAAACATGGTTTAACAAAGCTATTGGGTAGTTTAACCTTGACAAAAAAAAAAAAAAAAAAAAAAAACAGCACCGATTGCAAAACCCCATAGATCAGCAGTGTGGCTGTAAGGCAGTATAACATTCAGAGAGGCAAGACAAGAGTTTGAGCCGTGGTTTAGTGGAAGTGGCAATCCCCCCCAGCTGAAAGGTAAATTATAGGAATTCAAGCAGACATTTCGGCTAGTGCCTTAGCATTTCTTATAGGGTTAAAGAGACTGCAATGGAGAACGTTAGAAAAGTGGGGGAGCTCTATATTAATCCAGCTGGTGACCCGGTGAATATTTCTACCACTTATTAATATTACTGCATTCAATGACAATACAGTGAACGAGGTCTGCAGAAAGCCAGCGGTCAGTTGCACAAAACACCTTCATTTAAATCTCCCTAGTTTTCCCCTTAAGCGTTCCCTAAGCTTAGAGCTGTTGCAGAAAGCATTTTAACACATTTAAGAGTAATTTAAGGGTAAATGCATCTTTAAGTGTTCTTTAAATGAATACTTCTGGTGTTTTATGCAGCCAGCCCCGAGTGTGTACATTTCAGGGTGGCGTCTGATCGTTAAAATAATCCGCTGTGTCCGGGGGGCTGTCGGTGATGCTGTCCCTCTTTCTCCTCTCGGTCTCAGACACAGAGGGCTGCGATCACGGCTGGAGGAAGTTCCACGGGCACTGCTACCGATACTTCTCACACCGGCACACCTGGGAGGACGCTGAGAAGGACTGCCGGGAGCACAGCGCTCACCTGGCTAGTGTCCACTCCCCCGAGGAGCAGAGCTTCATCAACGGTACGAGGGTCCAACCCAGCAGGGCCTCGCTGTGGCTGCTGCAATGAAATTTAGGGGGAGGGATCCATAGAGTTTTGTGTCTGTTTTCCACTCTGACTGTGCTGAGACTTGGTAAGGGCATTCATTACCTCACCTTGACATATTGAGAAAACCACGGGGAGGAGTATAAGGAAGGCCTGTCTTCCACTTCTATATGTATGCACAGTTGGTCTAGTTTTTTATGATTCAGATATGCCTCTACAGCCATGACATTTTTATTTGCTATCAATATTTAGACTGGATTAAATCAATCCAGTGTGGCACAGTAGTAAAGGTTATATCAGCGTGCAATTTGATCGGGCGCCAGTAGTGATATGAAAGGATATGGGGTGCTGGATTAATGATGTGGTTCTTGGAAGCTGAATGACTTAAAAGAAAAACAGCACATCGTAAAACAAGGAAACTGGAACCGATCGTCCATCCACAAGCCATCAACCGAGGCTCTGCTCACCCAGGGATAATGATTAGGAGGGTGGAGGGCCCACTACTGACCCGGCACAGATCTGGGATTGTCCGTGGACTAACCAAGCATGACCGTTGTTTTTCTATGGCTGTTAAAAGCCAGGCTTTATGACAGTCAACCATGGATCAGTTCTGAACGTCAAGTAGGAACAGAAACATTAGACTCAGCTTAAGTTTCCATAACCCCATTCCATACTGGAGATGCTCTTGTGTCGGTTTAATTGTAATTACAGCTAGTATAGGATTCATAGTTTTAACAGGAGTTATTATACATCAGAATGCTGCTCAGTCCTGCATATAACAGAACCCTATAGGAATCGTATAGGGTTTTTATTTTGTAAAGCTCCCCTCCTCTTTGTGGCTCAGGGCTGGGTCATGAGAACACCTGGATTGGGCTGAATGATCGCACAGTGGAGGAGGACTTTCAGTGGACAGACAACATGGCCCTGGTGAGTCCTACACTGACATCACAGGTCTGTGTGTGTATAGGAGGTCAGCAGTGACATCACAGCTCTGTGTGTGTACAGGGGGTTCTGCACTGACATCACAGCTCTGTGTGTATAGGAGGTCAGCAATAACATCACAGCTCTGTGTGTGTACAGGGGGATCTGCTGCCTCGTTTCCATGAGCATGGCACGACTGCTAATCCCAGCATTCCTCCTCAACCCCGTTTACAGTCTTCCCCCCAGTTCAGTTCCCATCGGATCTTGACGGTTCCTTCACGGCAAGCCTTGCGGCTAAGGTCACATTTATTTGTTTACAAAACTGACAGGGTGGACGCGATCGCTTTGCTTCCGATAATCCTAACACTTCTTTGGAGCTTTGTGTTTAAAAAAAGCATACCAGAATATTAAAGCACGGAGAAGCCTGTTCACTCCGGATGTGGATTAAATATTCACACCCACTCGTCACTTGATTGGTCAGTTTTGTGATGTACTTCCACCAATCCCACTTTGGGAAAGTGAAAAAAATCAGGGTCATCTCCACTTGGCAGCCAATGCGGGTCGGTTAAATGAACAGCAGGGTTGAGCAGTGCATGGAAACGAGGTATAAGGGGGTCATGCAAAAATAATCAAGGAATGAGAGATGTCATTATAGTCCAGTATATATCTTCGTTGAAATAGATTCTTTGAGTTACCCATGAAGAGCCACTGTATTTTCTGTTTTCACCCAGAATTAACCAATACAGACACATACACCATGAGCCCCAGCACTGGTTACTCAGTTCAATAAGTTAGCAGCAGTGACTGTGCCTGAGTGTCTCTCTCTGCCTTGTCTCTCCACGCAGCAATACGAGAACTGGCGTGAGAACCAGCCTGATAACTTCTTCGCGGGCGGAGAGGACTGTGTGGTGATGATCGCTCACGAGAACAGCAAGTGGAATGATGTGCCCTGCAACTACAACCTGCCCTACATCTGCAAGAAGGGAACAGGTAACCCAGCCTTCTACACCCCTAACCCCTAACCCCTAACACCTGACCCTGCAACTACAACCTGCCCTACATCTGTAAGAAGGGAACAGGTAACAGGTGATCCTTGACCCTCACTGCAATCTGAGAGTAAATTTGCAGTTTACTGTGCTTTTCCTCCGCTGACATTAAGCTTTAA
>NC_054559.1:17934354-17971839 GCF_017654505.1 Polyodon spathula
ACAGCCTTACATGTTGTGCAGAAAATGGACAGATTAATAAATGCACTGGCATCAACTCAATGCACACCAGATGAACTCTGCAAAAACTAGTGCAACTGTGACTAACTGTTTGGAGAAATAAATGGATAAACCAGGTTGAATCCTTTATATTGCCCATAGATTGTGTTATTTATAGACCTCTGCTGGGAAAAAGGTAATAATGTCCGAAAGCCGGCAGTTCTGAAGGAGATATATATACGGGGGCAGCTGGTTGAGGTTTCTGGATGCTTACTGACAGTATCTTATTAAAAGCGCCAGCTTGCTGAAAGGACAGTTTTCAGAATCAGAAAAATGAGTACAAAGGAACACAAATAAACTGAAGAATGGTTATTAGCTTTACAGAGTGAGAACGACAGAGAATGCCAGAGATGGACACTTATAATGACAGACAGAGGGAAAGCTACAGTGTACATCCGACCTAATTAAAATGACTCTGCTTTAAGTTCAAAAAATTGGAAACCATCAGACTAGCCAATGAAGAAAGTGACAAGAAAATGAAAGCTTCTGAAAGACAGACACTGAAAACTCCACAGGCTGTCAAACAGCACTAGCTCTGCTTACTTACTGTAGAAGAGGGGGTCTTGTGGAGGACTGCTGCGGGCGGCAAAGCACACCAGTAAAAAAAGAACCACCAGTACAGCCACTCCAATTGCCAGTATAGCGAAGGGACTGGGGGGATTGAGAGGAAACAATTAGTTTATTGCAAACAAAAATAAAATGCACAAACTCTGTGTTCACTCTTAACTGATTAGCACACAAGCATTAAAAATCTGTTTTTTAAATGTCACTGTATTTGACTTTTGCTCACCATGTCTACTGAACTATACATTTCCCATCAGGGCAGATGGGGGGGGGACCTGCGGACAATCGGAGAGCAGAGGAGGGCAACAGTGCTTTTCTGGGGACTCAGTATAGCTGGTTTTGAGGGCTTTCTAATGCAGTCTCCCAAATAGTCTTGCTAAGACAGTCAGAAACACTGATTAGCGGATCAAAGTCCCTTTCACTTGGAGACTCAAAGGTTGGCCTGCTCTGAGAGACTGATAGGGCAGGGCAGGGTTTTTCAGCATCATTCATCAGTTAACATCCCCTGTGAAACCAGCCTTAAGAACATGGCCTGTGAAACCAGCCTTAAGAACCCCCCCCCCCCCCAAAAAAAAAAAATGGCCGATTTTGCCTGTTACAAACAAGGCAATAAAGACGGATTCAATTAATGAAATGTACAGTGTAACACAATAAAGCAGTTACACAACAGAGCACTGTTGTACTATATAAATCGATACTGTGTACACAAAGTGCATGTGATTTGTACTTTTTAATACAGGTTACTCTAGCAGTGGTTCAAACTCTACTCACTCGCAAAAACTCATAGTGTTGTTTCTCGCCAAACAACTCGGGTCAATGTGACAAAACTGGCCCACAATGTTAAAATGCGTGCTCCACCTGTCAGTAAAGTCGTGTTTCCCGGAATTTAGCAGCGTGCCCTGGCTTTAACGGGCGCAGGAACTATCCTAATTTACCTGACAACAATTCAGATGGGCAGAGTGAATTCCATACAGTGAAAAAGAAAAAGAGTACCGAAAAAAAATAAATCTAACACAAACGGCGACCCAAATAGTCCAAGTTAGAGTAAGACATTTTACTACATAGCTAATACTTGCAAAACACAAAAGCGAAATAAATAAGTGGTGTTCTCTACTTACTCTTCCGAAGCTGGGATGTTGTTTACCGTGTAGGTTATTGGAATGGCCGATAGCGACAGCACAAAAACCCAGATCGGCTGTGGTATCTTCATCTTAGTGTTCGGAGAGTGTTGCTTTTGTAAGTGTAAATAATAGGGGTTGAACTGAGACAAGTTTGTTCAATCGGAAGAACAAAAATTTTACAAAGTTGAAATTAAAAAGTGCATTGTGTTTTACGGTTTTTAACTCCAGTCTCCAGTCGGTTCATTCAAAAAGTTGCCTGGGCGCAGCTGGTTGCAACTTCACGCTGAAGGGTTGTGCAAGAACTCTCGCTGCCGCGTCTCTTCGTACTGCTCTTCAATCAAAGTCCACGGCCACGGCACGATGCAGGCAAACCGGAATGGGACTTTAACTTCTAGAGATGATGTCACTCACTTTTTATTAGGGATCGTTATGTCAGACAATGTAATGTGCACGAAAAATAGCGAAACAAGCGAGTTTGTGTGTGGATCATGCAGCATTCCTTAAAATCTTTATTTACACAGATACCTAGATTGTATCTCAAGGGACATCAAAATAATACAGCAGTTTGAAAACAATGTACTGTGATTACGAATTACGTCCACCAGAGGTCACTATAAAACCAAATACAGTACAGCATTACATTATCGTGTATTGTAAACCTACCAGGACTACAATCTTAAGCAATATGACTGAAAAGTTGACTCATATACAGTAGGGCAGGGGTGTCCACTCCAGGTTTAACAGATAAAATGATAAGTGTTTGGTGGATGGAGGTTTAATTGGGTCAATAGGACAGGGTTGGAACAAAGACCAGGACTGATAACTGGTCACCAAACCAACTTGATGGCTGCATTTGAGAAACAGTTTAAATTCCAAATATTAAACCGCAAAAGTCTGTATATTCTCAAATACAGTAATTAACCATGTGTTTGGGGGTTTTGTTTTGCTTTGTTTGCTTACAGTTGATGATATGCGTTGTTGTGATTATTATTATTATTATTATTATTATTATTATTATTAACGCACAAATTAGGATTAAATGAACAGACTGCTCTTCAATGCATCACACACACACACACACATACATCACAATGAAAATTAGTATATAGTCACAAGTGTCCAGATGGATAATGTATCAGAAGATGTCCTCATTATTCCAGTAATGCCTGTACCATACCCCAGCCTCATTGGCCCAGAGACCAGGGGAATTCCAGTGTCAAGACAGGAAGTGAAATCCTTCTAGTTAAGAAAGTGTTCCTTGGCCGCATGCATTGGGCTGGGTGGGTTTCTGTGGTTTTTTTTTGTTTTGTTCTCTTTTTCACCTGGACTTTTTTTGCTCAGGCAGAGTGTCCGAGTCTATTATATAACCCTGTTAGAAATGGCAGCCCTGGTCGTGAATCCTGGCTGGTACCCACGGCTGCCCATACTGTTAAGGATGTCATCAATGCACCTGCAGAGATGCGCACCGTGTTTAAATGTACAATGCTAAACCCTCTGCACATCATTACAATGGTATAAAGCACCAAAAAAAAGTTAAAATAAGTCACTAATAACTTGGCAAATTAAGCATTAGAATACAGAAGTGTCTACACTTGTCATTTTGCTGTCTAAATGAACCACGGCAGCTATTGCATTGATTAGCTAGACTCGCGGCTGGAACCGGAGCGTATTTATGGGAATCTTTTCCTAGTACGGGACAAGGGCGAAGTGCGCCAGGAAAAGAGGAAATATATAGGGCTTTACTGGAAACCAATGGCCAGCTTCCAGCACTAAACATCAATAATACTAATAATAATACAAAAAATGAACCTAACAGGAATGAACCACAGTTTGTAGTTTTAGAAGAAATACATTGAGATAATGTACAATATGAAAGAATGCCAGGATGCCTGGAGGTTTAAATAGAAAGAAATAGCAGATTGTTACATCATGAACTGTGCAGTCAATGACATCATAAACACATTCATAGATTTCCACAGAAGTGAGTGCAGTTTTCAAACAGACTTTCCTTACAATACTTGCAATTGTAACCTACACACTGTGCGGTTACAGTAAACTGCATACAATCTGATAAGGGCTTGACAGAGCATGTTCTCACGAAATCAGCAGTAACCACATTCTGAAACGTGTAGGCCCTAAATTGGCCTCAGGCATGTCAGATTAATTAGCCTGCACTTAAAATAGATATACAGTACCAGTCAAAAATTTGAGTACACTTGCTGGAAACTAGGTTTTTTTTCATAACTGACAATGTTTTATGTCGTATACGTTTCTGTAAATACTTGAAAACGAAAACACATTACAATATACAAAACAAACCATAAGAAGTATCAAAGCAATGTTCAAGAAAATTGAAAATTGTCTCTAAATCTTGGGTTCCTCAAAATAGCCACCCTTTGCCTTAATAACAGCCTCACAAACACGAGGCATTCGGTTAACAAGTTTCAGCAGGAAATCACCCCACATGTCTTCCCAGCTCTTCTGCAGCAATTCCCAGAGATGGAGGGCACTTGTGGGTAGCTTTGCTTTGACACTTCTGTCCATACAAGTTCTATGGGATTGAGGTCTGGAGACTGGGCAGGCCAGGTCATTAGACTGAGTTGTCCTTCACTTTCCTTCTTCGCCAGATAGCTCTTGCACAACTTTGAGGTGTTTCGGGTCATTATCTTGCTGAAGAATGAAGGACTGCCCAACTAGCCATAATCCTGATGGAATGGCATGCCTCTGAAGTACGCTATGATAGCCATGCTGGTTGAGCTTGCCATGGACTTGGTAAAGATCACCAACTCTGTCACCAGCAAAGTAACCCCAGACCATGACACTGCCTCCTCCATGCTTGACAGTGGGAAGTGGGAATGCAGAACTCATGCACTCACCCTCTCTGCGTCTTACGGCGGTTGGACCCAAATTTTTCAAATCCATAAGACCGACTTCCACTCCTCTAACTTCCAGTTTCTGTGCTTTTTGGCCCAGGCAAGTCTCTTCCTCTTATTCTGCACTCTTAACAACGGTTTCTTTGCAGCAATTCTTCCAGTTAGGCCAGCTTCACGCAATCTCCTCTGAACAGTTGATGTTGAAACATCTGTACTTCTAGTAGCATTTAGCTGAGCTTGTATTTCAGGGGCAGTTAATCGCCGGTTTCGCAGACTTGTGACTCGAATGAACTTGTTCTCTGATTCTGAGGTCACCCTTGGCCTGCCTGACCTTGTTTGGTCCTCATGAGTGCCAGTTTCTTCAAATCGTTTGATGGTCTCGGCCACAGCAGTTACAGACACTTGCAAAGTTCTTGTGATTTGTCTTAAAGATTGACCTTCATTTCTTAAAGTAAATGCTTAACTGAAAGTATTTTGCCATTTTCTGCTCCCTTACATTCAGGAATGACAAACTTGTGCTTATGCTACCTATATTTATAGTAATCACAGACCCTCACCTGTTAACAATAATTGGTGACAAAAGGTTAATTAGGTAACATGCTAGTTAATTCAGAGAACATCTAACAAAGACACTTTTATACTTAGGCCAGTGTTCTAACACAGTGTTATACACATTTCAAACTTTTAACTGACTTGGGCTTCAGACTGAAATCCCCTTGCTTTGGGTGACCATTTCATTGAAATTGACAAGATTTACATTTTCATTTAAAAATTAAATTTTTGAATGCAATTCACTTATGATTATCAGCTTATATAAGTACACGTATAATATAATGAAATATTAAGTGTTTTTATTTATACAGTTAAAAGCAAAGATAATCATGTAAAACCTGGTTTCATTTCTCATATTTGTATGTACTCTATGTTGCTTCCTGAACTATAAAAATAGATTGTTTATGTCATGTATAACCTCTCACCGCTGCTAGTATTTGAAGACACGTTCTTGTTTGTTTTCGGTGCGACATAGAAGGCAATTAGGTTTGATTGCGTCTGACAATAAAAAACAATTTTACCTCTATTAAAATATGTTAGTGAAATACCGGTAGTTGATAGTCCAGTTTGTTTATCGTTCATCGATAGGTTAAAAAAAAAAAAACATGCTTGTGCTTGTCTTCTTCAGTCCTGTGCAAACTGCTAGCGACGCCCCGCCTTTAGCGTATTCCCAGAGAACGCTGTCAGGCTGTCACTCGCTAGACCCGGCGGCTCACAATCTCTCTAATCGTTCATTTCCCAAAGAAAAGGAGCGCAGAGCAACACCGGCATGAATCTTTGATGAGACCTTCTCTTTAAAATCCCCACCCTGCACAATCAATACCAGCTCCTTACTATCTAGCAAGGGTTCAAATATCTCCTCTCCACTGTGAAAGACAGAGCATCTTCGGGTGTATCGATCTGCAGAACGTGTGTAACACAGTATAATCATGCAGCGGTTTTAAATCTATGAAGCAAATCTGACAATTTCAGAGCAAGCAATATGATTAGGAGAGAGTGGGGCATGGTGAGACAAGGGGTACAGTGAAACAGAGGCACTCGAACGTTACACCATACCTGGGCTCCCTCTGGTGTTAGAAACAATTACTACAGGGCTTAATTTCAGCTATCTTTGCAAATGGCTACGACGTGTTTTGCCACAGCTTAAAGGAATATCCGCTAGAATGAGTTCGGAAGGTATCAGATGATTCGAGGGCATTTGCCATTTACTCCCAACTTTCACTTCCAGAGCTCGGCAACTCTATGAAATCAATGATCTGATGGGTGAAATCAAAGAGCATAATGGCAATTTCAATCTAGAAAGACCTGGATACAGTGAGACAGCATTTCAGGGCAGAGTGAGACGGTGAAGGGAAATGTAAATAACTTTACAGCCAACAGCGTGAAGCTGAAAGCCGATTTTTAAATTGCATGGCAGCCGAATTAAACTGCTGATTTGTTGCTAGAATAAATCACTGTTTTCTAGCAGCAAGCCAGAAGTGAATCTGTGACCTCTGGTTCTTGCATCTGTTTTTTTTTTTTCTTCGTCTTCTTCTTAAAAGGAAGGATGTACGTTGCAGAATTCCATACAGCACGCATATTTCAGAATGGAAGGTCCCTAGAATTCCTCGACAGCTGGCAAAATGAAGGATTCTCTTGGGAACTCACAGAATTTTCACAGAAAGAAAGTCAACGATTATCTCTCTGGCTGTCCTAGCTCCGGGTTGCCACTAGAGGGAGGACTGCTGTGCTGACGGGTCTGCAGGCCATTCACCTCACCAGCTACAATCAGCAACAGCAACAAACTCAGAAAGGCTTACTGTGCGGTGTAGGAGCATTGCAAAGTACATAAGCCATTGTGTGTAAAAACTACACTAAAAAAAAAAAACCTTGGCTTCTTTATCTTGAATAAAAGGTTCAGAAGCTACTCCCTAAATCTAAAATAATAACCCCTTCCCTTTATTTACAGCTACAGCTTTTTTTTCCCCACTCCTCCCCTCTGCAGTGTGTAGTTGAACTTGTTAAAAGTTTTCCTATCCTAGCCATTATAAAGACGGAATGTGTATATGTGTGTGTTACTGTTAATGTGCAAGAGGTCAGAAAATAACATGACTTGCTAATGCTGGGAATGCCTCAGCCTACTTCTGCAATTGTCTTGTGAGCAGGAATTTCCTTAAAATAACGGCAGCTTCACGCAACACACTTGTTTTTGTTTTAAGCACTCAGCCTGCCCCTGAGATCTGGGTGGTTTTGTAATGATTCACACCAGTCCGGTTGCAACTATATGAACACAGCAGCTTAACCCTCCTATTCTTACAGAATTTAGGTACATCTGTTATGTTTTGGGTCATATTGACCCGATGCAATTTCAAACTAATTTTAAAAAGTCTTAAATTGATTAGATGTCTTTATTTGCAAAGGTTTTACTCTTGTATGCTCTTTTAGTTCAGGAGCTGTGAGAAAACTTGTTTGACAGCCAACCTGGGAGCTCCTCATTTTGGAATGTCTTTGCCAGCGAGATGCTGTTGCAATACTGACAGAGAATATTAGGCTCTGCGTTGTAGATATATATATAGGTTTTTTTTGTTTGTTTGTTTGCTTATGAATATCTCCAGACAGGTGCAGCCATTTACAGAAATTATAATACAAATATAATAATAATGAAATAACAAATTAGTTTGTTTTATTCCTGCACACAAATCTACATAGATAAACGCTTCGGGCCACACTGACCCGAAACATCTTATTTATATACATGACCTGTTCTAAAAAAAAAATAAACATCTCAAAGGCTCTGATTTCAAGTTCATGGCCCCAGTTTAGGAAAGGTCATAAAATATCATACAGAAAATGAAAAGAAAAATAGCATTTCAGCTAATTGGAAACTAGAGTCGGGTCAAATAGACTCAAAACCTAATAGGAAGGTTAAACACTGTAGTGTTCCTAGCCAAGCAACTGAACATCTATTGGTGCTTTGCTAATGAATATCATACCCGTTTGGAAGATGCGGACATTTCCAGAGGCAATGCTTGATGAACAACTGCTGCTATGGCTTCCTGATCACTTCCTGTGCTGCAGTTCAATCTCATTCCAATGGGCAAGGTGCAATCAGACCATGTGACTCGCCTACAGCAAGGTTACCATGCAGACAACAGTGACATCTCAAACTGATTTACGGGACACTGAGACAGAACAGGATTTCAAACTTGTCTAAACTGAAAGCAGTTAATGTGTAAATTAACCATTACACCTTTTCTTAAATAAATAACAGTGTTTAATTACCATGTGCATCAAATAAAATAATTATTATCTATAATTATAATAAGAATGAATAAAATGGTTATGTATTTGTATTATTATTATGTTTTTTTTTTGTTTTTTTTTTTGCAGCCACTTAGTTGCTATTTATGCAAATACTCTCCCAAGCAAAGCATCATCCCGTTTCTCATCTGTTCATCCATAGCTAATAATAGATCTGATGGGAAGCAGCTGATCACGGTGACTTGTTTGCTATGCACAGCAATTCCGCCTCAGGATTAATCTCAGCAAAGGTGTAGCAAATTTATACATAAAATATATTCAGTTTAAGGGGAATTCTCAGAATCCGTCCGGTCTCAACGCATCTGTTAAATCTACAGCCAAATGGAGACCCTAAACTCACTGGAAGATGTATAGACTTGGCTAGCATTTCTTTGACACAGCGAAGGTGGTCGCAGAATCAAACCATTGTTGGCTCTCTTTTAGGTTGAGATATTAGCCGTTCTTGTCCTAGTTCAATGGGACAATAAATTACAGGATCACTCTGTACGAAGCAGGGTCCATTTCACACGGGAAGCCGTTTTTAGCATGTGCTGGCTCATACGTTTCTCGCACATAATAAATGTGATACGCCAGAAGCAGCTAAAGGCTGTGCAGCTTCACTCAGACCATGCATTATCAGCATTATCCGACCCTATGCGATTTCAGGTCGTAGACGCATGAGAAAAGGCTGTACGACTTTCAACAAAATACGCATATCTCAGGAGGGCGAATAACGAAACTCAGACCCGTCACACAGGGTCGGAGACCCTGCACTCCGGGCAGAAATTAGATCGGAGTCTGAAGTATTAACCAAACTTTATCCTTTATCCCGTTGTGTTCATATCGGTAACAATATTTTTTGTCAAAAAAAAAAAAAACATTTTCAATATTATTATTATTTTTTTAAATATCAAAAATAGAATTCCTGATACAAAAAACAAAAACTTATATTTTGATATATGAGATGTAATTTTTGATATCAAAAGCAGAATGTTCGATATCAGAAATTGGTGACTAGGGGTGTTGGTTTATACTTCCGACTGCGCCCCAATGTTTGGTCTCCAGGGGTGCCCAGTCCTTCTGGTGCACCCGTAGACGTGTCTGCAGCTGGCTTTTGTCCGAGAGAGAGAGAGAGAGAGAGAAGTATAAATCTTACGTGTCGCGGCAGCTTGCCTGCTTGCAGGACTGTCCCCTCCCGGAGCAGGACAGTCACTCTCTGCCGGGAGGGGTAGTGACGCCGCAACAACGGAAGTCTGTTTACTAATTCAAAATGGCTTCCTTAATAAGGAAGTGAAGAAAATAATCCGAAGGGAAAAAAACACGAATAAACCCACGATTCGAACAAATAAACCCGTTTCTAATCAACGGGGACGCGTTTCGAAGGAGACCAGGAGCACTACCAGCTACGTTTTGTAAAGGTAAAAGACAAACCCGCCTCTTGAATTAAGTAAGATTATCTCCCCTGCGATGGTTATTTGTGTAGCTCCGGGTAAGGGGACAGTAATTATCGCTCCCGACCAAATTACATGTTACTTTCTCGATTTAAAAGAGACGTGTTCGTTTTATGGTAAGCTTCGAAATATTTGAAAATACCAAACGGGCACTTGGAGTTTGACTTGTGTGGCGTTTTAAAAACCGTGTCGTTTGTAAAGGGGGAGAGTCGAACTACAGTCGGTCCAGTGATCGAGTCTTTCTCCTCTTTGTGTAAAAGTTACGGACCGTGGCTTGATAAGCAGCCCTGTGCAGTTATCAAGAAAGTAGTTTGGGCCAGTCTTTCTGGAAAGCTAACGTTCAAATAAACGCTGGCCTTAAAATCTAAGATAATAGTTTTTATTTGTGAGGTTTGTTGACTTTTTTTTGCAGTTTTTTTATTTTTTATTTTCGGCTAGAATGTTAAAATAAGCTTCCTTTCGACGATAAAGGGTGACACCTGTAATTCCACTAGCTAGGTGAGGGCTATTCAACGCTGGACCTGGAGGGCCGCTGTCCCTCCTGGTTTTAACTTTACACAATTGATTAATAGGACTAATTAAACTTCTAAAGCACTTCATTGGTCCAAAGAAGTAATTTAGGGTACAGTTGGAACAAAAACCAGGAGGGACAGCGGTCCTTCAGGACCAGGGTTGGGTAGCCCTGCGCTAGATAATGTAATATGGGATATGCGCAGTGCAATCCGTGACATCTTTTTAAATGTACAAAAAAAGTCAATATTGATAGATTGTCATCAGCACTGTATTGTAAGTAAACTGATGATCATCGAAAGGAAACCTATATATATCTTCACTGTGTTACTTGTACCTCATTACTTGCTCCATATAAATTAAAATATGTAAAATCAGTTAGATACGCACGATATAATAGCTAGTATTGATCAGGAACTATGCAAACTACACAATGTACATGTGATAATATAAATCGCCATGTAATAGCCCAGGTGATATGCATATAGTTTAGGGATGGAAGTAAGGCTCCCACTGCATTGCAATCTGATCCATTCCAGATTTTTACAATGAGTTTTTACGACACACCTGAGCTTATTACCTATACACTGTGGCTAATCAGGCTTGTAATAAAACATTGAATGGGTGAAACTGCTATGCAATAAGAGTCTGGTTTCCATCCCTGTAGTTTTGTCTGGTGGAGGTGGTATTTTTACAGCTGGGTAGAAATTAGGCTAATTCTCTCCAATGTGGCTGTTAAATTCTTTCCACTACAAATTAGACAACATAGAAATCAAACCAGGACTAGCGCAAGATACAACACATATCAGTCCATTCAAGCAGAGCTACCCAGGGAGCGAACTTTGAGTAGTTTGTGTTTTTGATCGATTCTTAGCATTTCGCTGACAACTCTAAATAAATATTAAGCCAGCAGTTAATAGCATGAATTTATGATTTCCACAATTGTCCGTGCCCATCCCGCTTTGACAGAACTTCTCTTTGTCTAAGTGGGTTTTCCTGAGAGGTTTATCTTGCTTTGCTGTTCTGTTTTGTATACCCTGTAGACGGCTTCCATTTGAGCTTTCTGAATACCAGGAAGAAATGACAAGCTTAATGAGAGTATTGTCTGTGGCTGGCTAAAGTCAATAGCTGGCAGAAACGTTTTGACAAAATGTTGCTTTGATTTAGACTGCAGTAGGTTTGTGATTCTAAGCTTTGGGGGAGTGGTCTCAACCCCTCCCTGTCTTCAGTGGTCTTGTGCTGACTGTGCTTTAGATACAGTCCCAAGGAATGCAACAAAAAAACAACATTTCGGGTTCCAACTCATTCTTGGTAGTTTTAAGTAGTTGAAAATTATTAAAGTAGACATGTAACAATTCTGTGGCAATTGTAAGTTCATGCTGCTTGCAGAAAAGACATATACAGTACAGAACATCACCATGTTCACTTTGCTGTAGCCTGCACAGAAACACTATCAGAGAGGTGCTT
This sequence comes from Polyodon spathula, assembly GCF_017654505.1. NCBI lineage: Eukaryota > Metazoa > Chordata > Actinopteri > Acipenseriformes > Polyodontidae > Polyodon > Polyodon spathula. Next base: position 17,946,229 of record NC_054559.1, read on the forward strand.
TCTACATAAAAGGTAGTATCTTGTACCTTCTCCCAAATCATGTTTCTGCAGAACCATAAAAATCTATATATTTACCAAACACAGTTCTATTTAAAATAAAACCGTGGATATAGAACAGGCCTCACACGGAAGTTGCAGCTGTGTGTAACAAGTGTTTTTACCCAAGGGTAAGATGCATTTAACAATCTGGAATAATGTTTTTTTTCTGAAATTATTTACCTCTCCCAGGCTAGTGGGAGATTGGTAAAATATATAAATAAACAAGAGTTGAGGTGTGGGCTCATCTGGGACTAGAGCAGAAGGAATTAAAACAGTACTGTAAAAATAGTCTTAATTATACTGAACAACCCTCAATCTGGGCATTGTCATTTATTTTTCATTACAGCTGGGAAACATGAAAACAATACAAGAAAAGATTTGCTTCTTTTATATGTATATTGCTGTCTCATACACTACAGGATTTATACCACCTTGTGAATATTATGCCAAGTTAGTAATTTATGAATAAATGGTTGCAGATATGGCTGATGGTAAATGCAATTATTTTTGATTATGCTGTATGCATACAGGCACACATGGCACCCTTCTGAAGTTCATAAACAGTTGACCTTCCTCATTTCTGTACAGACAGACACATTGTAGAATTTTGCATTAGGGCTGTTGGTTTTTGACAGCTCTTCATTCTAAAATCGGAAGGATTTGAATACACATCTAGAAATACATTAACAGGATTAGCAAGGAAATTACTCCACAAATTGCTGTGGTATAGTACAAAGCTTCCCTGACTGTTTCTAATCTCTGGAAAGCTTAATTTCAAAGCAATTTGAGAGGCCATGGGTTTAGAAGTTAGTTAGCATTTAAATGAGCATTAGCTAAAGAATTAGACAATGACCAGAAACTAAATTTAAAGGTGACATAAAATAACATTTTACTCAGAAGTGTAATACATTAGACATCTATAATGAACCTACAGACACCAAGTATAGTTAAATAAGACACTGCACCTTTACTATTCCACATAATTTACGATTAATCATTTTTAACATTATCCACTTCTATAAACAAGTTACAAGTAAGAGTACTGTGGTAATCATTTATAGTTCCACTGCCTGTGACTTTGTTTAAAAAGTGCTGTTCATGATGATGGTGGTGTTGTGAGTGCTTCATTCAAAGAGGGGGGCAGTCCTAGAGTTTTTAATGCTGAAGTGAAACTTTTTTTAAATGGAAATGTAACTTTTTAAAATTTTCCCAGAGAGTCAACATATTTAGAAGCCATACTGCTAGATTTCTCTAGGCATTTTTTTTTTTAAATTATTGCACAAAGCATCCTGCAGCCAGGTGTGTTATTTATTATCAAAATCCTAACTCTCTTTATATTGGTACGTTGTTTCTGATGGCGTTTTAGATTTCTGGTTAAGTTTAAATAAAAAAAATAGATTTTCATTATGTGGGGGTTCGACAGCGAACTTCCTTGGTTGCTGTACACGTTACCACACCAAATGCATATTTGCTTTTTGCCTGTAGACAGTGAAGTCTGAACCCTTCCACCTGCAGTACACACGTTAGATAAAATACTAGTTAGTCCTCTCAGAATGTACTGTCAGTAAATGTTATTACTAAAACAAAAACGCCATTGATTTCTTAACAATAACCTAGCTTTCAAGGTATCATCCCCTTTTTTAAAGGCTTAACTCCAGTAATGATACAGTATACACAGACACCACTACAGCTTTAATTGAATCGCAGATCTTTTCTGTAAACCCCAGTAGTAGATAAGCTGAATTGTAACTTTTTTTTTCTTTTCTTATTGTCCTCTGAAGGCATCTCTGTTTGCTCACTCCTTCAGCAGTTACCCTGCAATGCTGTGGAACTGTTCCTAATGCCTCATTTCTATAGACATCTCGCTTTACATCTATACTGATGAGTGCTTGTTCTTTCTAGCAGGTGGGTGTAACCTAGTCTTGTTGCCTGACTCCGCTACCTTTCCAACCCCACCTTGTGACCTCTGATTGGGATGTGGGTTTGGGGGAGGCACAGCAGTTTTGTACTGTAGCCTTAGTGTCACTTATTTCAGAGTGACAGTATTCTGAAGCACTCATAGTATGTGATGGGGGTAGCAGTAAAGGTCCATGTGGCCCCTCTTTATTACATCATTTCCTCCAGGGTATAGAGTTGCCTGGCTGTTCAGTGTTTCTTGAAAGACCCCAGTGTTTTTGGCCTCTGCAGAGGCTTGTCTGGTACGGGGGTGATTTATAAAGTCAGCTGGGGGTGTGTGATCCTTTCCAGGTTCGAAATAAGAGCCTAATTACCCCTGTAGTGTAATGTAGACTCACTACAAATGTAGACCATGCTGAGCATTTACAGTTTACATGGTGTTTTTCTTTCCCTTGAAGTATGCAAAACACAGCCAGCCTATATTGCAGGCATCTCAGATATCTTATAAGGCCCAGAATAAGGTATTTTTAACTTTAAAAGAAAATGAGTTGAATTGATTAAATATGTAAGGTAGTGCTAATCCATACATGATTACGTATGTACAATAGCAGCATATACAATACCCACTGTTTCCAGTGGCAGAAGATAAGCATCTAGTTCTGATTTTTAAATGTGTAAGACTTTATAACAGTCCTGGGTGTGTTGCAGAAAGGATTAAACATGGCAACATATTTTACATGAGAAAATATCTGGGCATACCTTCAAAGCCTTCAGTATTTCCGCATAAAGTTTTGTGCAGTTTATGCATTGTTTAGTGATTACATAATCGCAGATATTACTTAAAAAAGTTTTCAAAGCTCTGTCCTCTAACCCAGTGTTTCCCAATCCTAGTCCTGGGGAGCCCCTGTGTCTGCTGGTTTTCATTCCAACTGATCTCTCAGTTACTTAACTAGACCCTTCATTGAACTGATACTTTGCTTAATTAGATCTTTTTAATTGTTTTCAGCTCTTACAGCTGCAGAGTTGAAGTTACTTATAATATGTTATAGCTAACTTGAAATCTGCAACTGTTTAAGAGCTGAAAACAAGTAAAAAGGTCTAATTAAGCAAAATATCAGTTCAGTTATGGGTTTAATTAAGTAATTGAGAACTCAGTTGGAAAGAAAACCGGTAGACACAGTGTATCCCCGGGACCAGGATTGGGAAACCGTGGTCTAACCCAAGAGGTGAATGCTGTTTGCATAGTCTGGTACTTTGGAGTGCATACAGAGTTCCCATTCAACAGCAGAGCAAACAGCGGTGAAGCAAAACTTTCTACAATCATATAAACATGATCAAGCCAATTGGGTTTACATAGAATGGAACAAGAGAGTGTTTAAAAACATACTGAGTTCAAGACTTTGAAGAAGTTATTGATTCACTTGTCGAATCTTACTTTACGAACTGTGGGCTGCTGTTCTTCACACAGACCATATTCCATAGTCTGGATTTATTGATGGATGCAAATTTTTTAAATTCCCAGATCTGATGAATAATTGACGCATCTCTGGGACATAGTATTTTGAATAGTCTTTTAGTGCACCCAAAATACCATTCTGATTTTAAACTGTAATTATTTTACACAAATAAACACCATTTTAAAAAAAAGACAGCGTGATTTTAACAATAGCAACTCGTTATGACCCCCTGAGGTATCATTTTCTTAATTGCAGTGCCATATAACCAGAAACCGTCTCAGTCAGCAGGTTATTTAATTCCATTTGTTGCCTCATCTGGCTTGCTTTTGTGTATAACAGCATTCATTGTATTTTTGATTATAATCTGGTGATAAATCCTATTTATGACTCCAGGGTTGATTGGTCCTGAAGTGAAAGCATTCTTTCTCAGTGGGATGAGGCAGTGGTGGAGGGGATGAGGTGGTTAGTTATCATTTTAAATGTCACAAATGAGTAAGTGTTAATTGAGTTACAGGCATGAAAAAATAAATGTTTAAATTCATTGGTAATTCCAGCACTTTATTAATAGCAACGGCTGGGGGCTCCTTAGAAGTTATTGTTTTTATCTCACTCTCTGCAGGTACGGCATTTCAGTAATTAATTTATTTTAGGTCTGGTTTTTCATTTATTCATGATTCTCAAATCCTATATTAGTTTGGTAGTCACACTTTAGCCCTCTGCAGACAGTAACAATCCACATACAATCACCACACAGTTTAGCACAGATTGTACTAGGAACTGCGTGCAATCTTGAGGGGGATTGTACGGGATTGGAGACTGAACTCCCTCACGAAGAGGGGGAACGCTCACTGGACACTGGGGTTCACATTGCCCCTGCTGCGCCTTCACGGTACCTCATAGTGATGCGCTTTGCTCGTTTTTATGAGGTGCAATTTAGGTGAGATCACTGCCAATATAACCCTTGTCATGTCACGCACCAAAATTCATCACAAACAGTGAAAAGAATAAAAAAAGTATTTACATTATCAGTCCATGATCTTGTGGGCGTTTTGGTAACGTTGAGTAATTTATCATGCTAATCTGCAATTCGGTTAAGGCTGTCGAGGATTTCTAATGAAACCCCTCTTGGGCGAAAAAAACTGCCGAACTACACTACTGAACTTTCTGCCACCTGCCGTTCACGCAGCCAGCCAGACTAGCTTTTGCCAGTCAGTATTTTAATCTGATAGGATGTCTCTAGCCACCTGCTTGACAAAACTTATGACTCCTTGAGAAATAAAAAGGTCAGAGACCAGTAAGTCACACTGTGTTAATGTCACAGGTCGTGTTTTTGAGGCAGTGTGCTCCTGTGTGGGGAGCGCAGGGCCTGTGGATCAGCTGCAAACCACTCTAGCTGTATAGGAAAGATAACTCCACTAAAAACAACAGACCACTAAACTAATCTAATTATTAATAGGCATTTTTCATCAGTTTAGTGATTTATGTACATAAATGGAGCCAAAAGGATTTGTAGGTTTCTGACCATGTTTTTTATACCAGGTTGGTTATAAAGGCTGTAGGAGACTTTTGTAGCTTAAATAAAGACACATTTCATTCATGCCAGAAGAAAGTAGAGCTACAACGTCTGTTTAGGTAGGTTTGTGTTGTGTTTGTGTGTATGTTGCTCGTCATTTCCCACTCTTGATATGGGTATGTTTTATTGTTTTATTGTAGGAAGTGAATGTTATAGACACCCTTTGTCTCAAGGAAGGGTTTCATTGGCAAATATTATACAAATAAAATAAAATAAAATAAAAAATAGTCATAACAGGAACGTATGCATATGTGCCATCATTTAAACTGGACTGGGTTGTTTTTATTTTGTTTTTGTTTTGTTTTTATCAGATGCAGATGGTTAAGCTGAATATTTAGTGACAAGCTGGAAGAATGACTGGATAACAATAGATGTCAATTATTAAATTCTAATTAAAAAAAAATTCAACACCTGCTGACTGGATCTGTCTGAAAAAGTATTAGAAAGTTTGAATCGGCTGTTAACCTGAACAGAGAAATGGCTTCCAGTAAGCCACAGGGCTAGGATGATATTTGACTCATCCCAAGTTTGCAGAGGATACCAAGGCAAGAATTAATCCTGGGACAAGTATACGCAAAAGTTTTGCATCACCAATAATTTTAGGACTGAGACATAATTAAAAAAAAAAAAAAAAAAGAACTATGTGAACATAATTTAGATATTTTTATTTAACATCAAAGAAACTACAAAATGATATCACAGATGTCTTCAATTTTTGTCAGTTTTATCATTAGGTATGGAAAACTACAAAGTGGAATGTAATTCATTATGTTGACGTAACATTAATCAGCAGGTTTCATTCGACTTGATGAAGCAAAATGAGTTAATTCTATAGGCTGGTGCAAGACGTTTAGCCATAGCTTTATATAACTAACCAGTGAAGTCATTATTATAAGGTGTAAATGGGAACTACCTTGCCCCCAGGGGAAGGAAAGATGACCCTCCCAGCTCTGATCCTTTTGTACTGTTTAGTCAACATGGTGTTCATGAACCCATTCAACCTCCTATGATTTGTATAGTAGAAAGCTTGACTAACCTAACATGACATTCTGCACATCATGATAATCCCCCAAGCCCCTCCAAGAGTGAATGTTCATGACCAGTTTTAGCTGCAAAATTCATTAGAAGTATTACAGCTACAGCAGCTCACGCACTGCTCTCTCGTGTCTTGTACGGACAGGACGTTCCGACAGTATGACTACAGGGGGATCTTTGATTCTTAGCCAACAAGAGCCCCGTTTTAATTGTTACCTTCTTCAAAACAAGATGACTTCGATACAGGCTGTTTTTGCTTCAGACCACGTGTAAACGCTGTTTGGAACTGAAGAAGAGCCCCGACAACGTGATGTCTCTCTGGGTTAAGACTTGTGTCTAAAAGCTCTAACCTGCCTGCTTGTACCTTTTTAAAACTATTAATGCTTTAAACAAATATTGTTGATTGAGTAGCATACAGCAATTAAAAGCTACTGTCCTGCATTTACTAGCAGCGATTAATAATGTAGAGGGTTGGCAAGTTAGCCATGCTTTGTTGTAAGGTCTGATGTATGTTTTTTTTTTTTTTTTTTTTCTCTCCGAGGCTAATCTGTTACTGTATTGGAAATCATTACGAGGCTCTTGCAATGCTTTTAAACTCAAGGCACACACTGTGAATTTTTGTAAGCAAGTAATTAAGTAAGGCAGCAGAATCCAGAAAGTATTCATGCAGGTTAGATAAAGTGCAGTTTTTTTTTATTTCATGGATTTCTGTTGCCATGGCAGTGAAATAATTGCCTTAGTCAGGATGTGAAATTCTGCAAGTGTTTAAGTTTAGCAAAGATGTTGTGATTACCCGCACGCTTCAAAAAATTTAGAGCAGATACATTTTATTATTTGTGCTTCATATCAGCAACCAGGATCGGCAAGTAGAGGCTAGTTTTTATTTGTATGTAGTCCTGGTCTATGGAAATGTAGTTTTTAAGTTCAGTAAAATATACTATTACATTACTGTGCTTCCCCCTCCTTGCAGCAAAACATGTTAAAACATCTGGTTGCTGCTTGGATGTCAAAAACTGTCCTCATATTTCTCATTAGCTACTAAAACAGTAACTCAGAGAATCAAATACTGTACACACCATGCAAGAGTGTTGGAATTGCAGGTTATGGGTTTTTTCCTACAGTAAGCAGGCTTTGAAGAGCTGACCTTTGGCACAGAAACCAATGTGGAGTCATAGATGCAGGTTATAAGTGAAGAGTTACTGGAGTCATGCAGTGGCATTGCACAGCACTGCTAGCAGCTTAAAGTAAACCCCCAAACTGTGTAGAAAGCATGCTAGCACAGACACTGTGCATCCGTCACAACGATGGCTGTGGACTGGTGATAGATCTGCTGTGCAGGTAATGGTGAAATGTTTTTATTTTAGATTTTTTTTCTGTGGCTGGGATTGTCCTTGTGGTTACTGGTACTTAGTTTTGACTTGGGAAGATTAAGGAGCCATGCAGCTTTGGCTGACTTTCCTATAGACTAACTCACAAACCATGATCATAGCATGATGTTTCTGATTTACCGTGTACCTGCCACACCGTAACCACTGAGCGACCGTACGCTGTAATCTAGTAAACAATGTACTGCAAAGCCATATGTATTTGCGACCAAAATATTTGGCGAATCACACCCATAAAACCTGTATTGCTCCAGAAATGTTGGCGACTTGTTGCAATATATCAGTACACTTGCAATACGAAGTATGTATTGTTAGTGAAATTTGATATTCGTGCCAAAAAATGATTGTGTGTTTATTTTCATACACAAAAAACACATAATGAAAGGCTTGCAAATATTTATGGCTTTACAGCAGTATTGTCTCATCACATAGATTGGTACTGTACCTTTTTTTTACAGGTGTATTTTTGTGCATGCATCTGCATTGTTTGTTTAATCTTGTTAGATTAAACCTATTCCATTTTAGTCCTCGAATCCTCTTCAGTTTCTGGGAAACTGAAGCACTGGGGAGATTTCTCGTATTCTATTGATTAGACACAGAGAAAGAACCACTCTTAACCACCTTTTAGGCAAAAGTGTTATTAAAATCTGTTCCAACTGGTGATTAAAAGGTCATTTTTTTCTGTTTACTCATGGCTCCATCTTCTGATGAGAAATGATGGTGTTGGTTCTCTTATCGAGAACTTGATTCACCACTTCAAAGGTTGGACTCTGTGTTTGGTGGGTTTAGAAAAGGCAGGGGGAGGAGGTTAGAAACTGACAAACACCAACCCTCCCTGCAAATCAACATGGTAGAGGGGGACTGATTTCTAGTAATAACCAATCTGCCCTGGAATCAGAGTACTAGGAGCTGTTTCTGTTTGACACATCAATATATCCTTTCTGAAAAGTGGTCTAACAGTGATGCCGTGGTACTTCATCATTTCTTATTTTTTGTTTGTTTGTTAAACACGGTCGTATTCCATTAAGCATGTGAAAGATACCATCTGTAAATCTACCTTTTTTTCTAAAGGGAAATTGACTTGTATGCGCAGAGCAGAATGGCAAACATCTCATGTGGATAAAAAGCACTGCATCCAATTCAAAACAGAACCCAAGCGGTGAAATGCATTGTCTTCCCGTCAGATCGTTTGCACGTTAAATAGTCATTTTTAAAATGTTTGCACCTGGCTACAACTTGTAAGTTATACATTGTGTCTCGAGCACTCCCATGTAAATAAGTAGCCCTAGATCAATAATTAACAACACTACAGTGTAACCTTTATTTGTTTGCCCAGTTTTTTCTCTTTTAATCTCCTGGTAAAGATAATTTACACTTGGGTAATTGGGAATGAACTTTTTTAGTACAGTGTCTGGGTCACCCTTACTAAAAAAAATAAATAAATACAAAATAATATATAGGAGGAGGCTGTGTGGTCTAGTGGTTAAAGAAGCAGGCTTGGAACAAGGAGGTCCCCGGTTCAAATTCCAGCTCAGCCACTGACTCATTGTGTGATCCCGTGCAACTCACTTAACCTCCTTGTGCTCCACCTTTTGGGTGAGATGTTGAAAGTGACTGTGCAAGTGATGCATAGTTCACACACCCTAGCCTCGTATCTTGTAAAGCGCTTTGTGATGGTGGTCTACTATGAAAGGCGCTATATAAAGATTATTATTATTATGATGATTTGACTTTAGGTTTGTAAAGGGTGATAGTAATGAATTTATTTCATTAACAAAGCCGATCATTTGATTGTAAAATAAGTATATAGTGCATTCATTATTTCTTTTTTTTGGCAAGGGTTAAAATGATGAGTAAAACCAGACAAAGCAAATCACTGTATTTATACTTACGATTTTAATGGAGAGATGGTCTGTGGTGGAGAGTTGCAAAAATAAAGGGTGTTTTTATTGCTGTGCTAATGTCGTCATCCCTGACCTGAGCACTACCAGCTAATTTAAAAGTAACAAACTTCTTGTAACTGTTGCCTTAGCTTTAAATGTATGGTTTGTCATTTACTGGCAATGCACGTCTTTCTGTAAGCATTATTTAGCACTTTGGTAACTTCTGTAAGGTGGGGAAGGGATGTGAAAGTTATTTAGACAACATTGTGGGCTTAGTGGTTTAATCATAGCAGTGTCTTAAAATGCCGTTGCAGTAGGGGTGCATGGATTCACATGGTGAACTGTGATATTTTTCTGAAGTATTAACATGTACTCCAGCTGCTTCACCTACCAATCACTTTGTTGAGGGTGTTTTTGTCAAGTCTGCCGACAGCTGAGCAAAACGGAAGCTGGGCGGAGGCGAGTTATTAATGTTGATAATCTCATCAGGACGACTGCTCTGGCTGGTTTAAAATCCTGTGTGGACTCGCATCATGTTCTTGATAAGACACACTATGTGTAAGGCTCGAATGAAGTGTTCGGGAATACAACCAATCAGAGTGTCCGTGATACCCATCAGATCGACAGCACGTCATCACAGTCGCAGACTGATGGGTCGGGAAGGTATGGTAACTCGCTATGCACGAGCTACACTACAAACATTAATCATTCAAAACTATCTGCAACATGAGTGCGTGTTAGCAAAGCATTACCTGTGCATCCCAGGGACCAGTCTCTGCTGACGGGAGTGTTCTCCACTGCTAGAGATGTGGTAACAGCACAGAGAAGTGCACTCAAGCCAGGACTTGTAGATCACTTCCTCAAGAAAAAACTTTGTCTGGATCCCTGATTTGTAATTTTGTTTGAAAGAAATGTATTTTAAAGAATAGATAGGAAACAAAACCAATGCAGACCATGAAGGTTATTGGACCAAAAGTGCTTTACCAGAGTTATTGCAGACACTTGCACAAGCAAATGAGACAATTGTGTGATTTTTAGGTTTCATACTACATTTACGATATTGTGACACGTATCGTATCGTGAAGACGCTGCTGATGCCCAGTCCTACATTGCACCATGGCAAAGTCTTGAGGACTGCACAGAAGTAGTAGCATCATTTTATTAATCGCCAAATTGATATCAGAATTGTCTGTATTTGTAAAGCGTTACAAAGCGTTTCACATTCGTTACAACTTTTAAAGTGTCCTGGGATGCCTGTTGTAAAGTATCCTCTTGACTGTAGGCTTTCTGTTGGCACACTTTCTCAGATTCCTAGGCTCTAAACATTAAATGCTATTGAGTTTCACATTCATTACAGCTTTAAAGCAGTACTGTTCTCAGTTTTTTTTTTTTATAGCATTGTTATACCACAGAAGAAGTGTGAAGTTCACGTCTCTTTTCTGATTCATTAAAACTCCTGAGATTGCAGGCTTGAACTTTGCATCTTTTGTACAGAGTAATATTTTTCAATGAACCCCAGAATTTCATTTGCATGTACATTGTGCGTTCTTCAAACACTAGGAAAAAATGAATCACTACCTACAGTGTATTGATCTTGTTCACATACAGTTGCTTACCCTATACCAGGAACGCCTTTAGGAATATTTCTAGAGACTGTTATTCCTGTTCGGAATGTACTGTTATGGCAGTAAAACAAATTAAACAAATGTGTGATAGAAAATAGATTCTACAGGCTTCAACTAGACATTAATAATAATACTTTGCTGCCAGTTTGCTTTTGTCTGGAGCTGGTTTGGGGAGAATTTTTTTTTCCCCCCAATTCTATTCCCATTTCAAATTCCTTTTTAAAACCAGTTCCCAATTTCAATTCCCATTCCCTTTTAATCAATTCCAATTCCTTCAAAGGAGAAGTACCCCCTATTGACCCCAACCCTGGTCTGGCAGTCATCTTAAAACTGTATTTCGGAAGAGTTGTGGAAAATAATCGCATGTACAGTGTTTTCTTATTTAACAGAGAGCTGCATTATACCTACACCTTTTTACTGAAATATGTTGCTGGCACTACAGTACAGAAGGTGTATACATCTGTTGAACCTGATGAATACAGCAGTAGCTTCCATACGTTTGTGTGCAGTGCTGAGAGCTGTGCTTTATGTGTAATCTTGCAGCATGGCGCAGTTAAAAGCAATACTGATCCGAAGCTCACTTTACTGAGTATCCCGGACCCAGTGAGGGTAGAGTATATGTTTTTGTCAAGCTGTCGTTACTGCTTCATATCCCGTAAATCATGTAACTTTTTTCCTTAGGTCATGGGTGGCAAGAAACCTGTCTAGATAAAGACTTCGTTATCCCTTTGGAAGGCCCTCACTCAGCCGCGATGCATCGGACAACCTAATGCTCTGGGTCTCTACGCATCCTGTCATGGACGGGGAGAATTACCTGCACCCAGAGGGACCCCTACTAGACAGCCCGATGTTCAGCCTGTCAAACCCTTCACTTCTCCCCACAGCCATGGAGGTAAGTGTAGCCAAGCGGAGACGCGTAAAAACATGATTTGTTCAGTCTGGGTTTACGAGAAAGATGGGTAAGAGATCACTAATGAGGACATTTTCATCCTGAGCACTTACTCATACACTCCGCTGCAGTAATTTTATAGTCTTGTCCTGCCAAGAATGTCAAATGAAAAAAAAAGAAACGGCTTAATAAAAATTCAGCAAATCCACCACCAAAAATAAACATGTATCAGTCTAACTAGGGCTGGCTCATCCTGCTTGTCTTATTAATCTATGTATATAGTGCCACAGAGGCACCTGACCGGCGTCTGAAGTTTGTATCTAAGAAAGTATCAGAGACACTCCATAGACCCTTTAAAGCCCTGTCTCTATTGTCTGTACTGACAGCCAAGGCTGGTTATTTCTTAGAAACCGTTTCCAGTGATCCTGGTCTTGGTCTCGTGTATTGAAAAGCATTTTTAGACTGATTGCACACCCTCTTTTTGTTGTTTAAATGTACTCACTATCATAAGGTCTAGAATACCTAGAATATAGGTTATGAACCCTGTTTAGCGTCCACTTTCTTTTTCTGTCCTATTACACATAAGGTAGGTCGGAGATCTGCACTCTGAGCAATTCATTTATCCAGACTTGATGTTTTATTCTGGGTTGCATTTCTCCTTCTCTGTCTATGTCTGTATTGCCTATTCCTCTCAACTGAACTTAAGCTGAATTTTAAATAATGCGTCAACTTGCAAACTGACTCTCACTGGAAGCTCCTACAGGCAGAACAAATTAAAATATTAACTTTACCAGTACCCCAGGTTATTATAGATGACTTGTTCTCAAAGGTGGGACAGCTTTGATGTCTTGAATCGTGTATCTTTTATGCACAGAAGAAATCAGTTTCCCTGCAATCTGCCCTGATTTATCCTTGAATAGGTTTCCAGATTACTGTTTTTATTAGTAGGAAGAGCATGTCTCTGAAATGTATCAGTAGCAATGTTATAAAACTGGCAAGGAATAACCAAATTTTTTTTTTTTTGTTTGTTTGTTTCAGAACCATATGTCTCCATCTAGCTCGTGGGCCACGTTCTCCTCACATCAGGCTACATATAACTTGCACTACCCTATGCAATCTGGAAACCAGTACGTTTTTAATTATATATATATATATATATATATATATATATATATATATATATATATATATATATATATATATATATATATACGTGTGTTTATCATCTGTGTTGATCACTTCTGCCTTCCTTCTTTGATGCTTTTCTTAAAAAATTAAACAATAATAATCAAAAGCATCTAAATATGTGATGTGTACGTGTGACACACATAAGGTGTTTTTAAAGAAACTGCAACATGACAAAAAGATAAGTGGCCAAACATAGAACATCTTAAGTAAAATGTCCATTTGTTTTTCCAATAAGTTTTCCTTGAGCTTAAGGGTATTGCAGAAAATAGCTTAACAAGTTTTGGTCAATACTCTAGTTAAGGGAAAAAAAGTAGTCTTACCTGTTATTCTTAAACTTCGACACTTCAGGTCTTTTATGCAACCAGCCCTGGGACTTTTTGAACCCTTTTTGTATCTGGCCAAAGTGTCCCTAAGTGGTGGCAAATATGGTTCCTGTATCGAACGAGATAGAAGTGACAATCTGCATGTTGCAACTCTGCCAACTAAATTTCAGCTCTCTGATTTATTACTTTTATCACTGATTAATGGCCAAAGTGACTGTATTTATTCATTTAAAAAAAAAAAAAAAAAAAACTCCTGACTCCATTGAGAGTGATAATTTTGCAAACGTCAGGGTGCAGGGATGGAAATATGACTCCTGTTGCAGAGTAGTTTCATGCGTTCCAGATTTTAATATGTGCTTGGTTAGCTACAGTGTGTAGGTAACAAGTTCAGATGTGTCTTCTGAAACTCACAGTAAAACCAGGAATGGATCAAGCTGCTATGCAATGGGGAGTCTTATTTCCATCCCTGGGGTGGAGTAAAACTTGTGCCAGAACCAAAAAAAAAAAAAAAAAGATCAGGCGATTTTTATTGTTTGCATACAGTGTGTCTCCCATTTCCCTTTTTTGGAGTTTCTTTCTCTTGTATCTCTGGTGCAGGGCAGCAGGCCATCTTCCTAGTTGATAAAAAGAATTCCCGTATTCCTTTGCTCATTGACTGGTGACGTCTGAACATTTCCTGTTCTTCTACTGAAATTAGGCAGTACGCTTTAATGTTCTAAAATTGACTGAATCCGAATCGCTGCTTTTCTGTGGCTTGAAGCTGTGTATATTAAACTGTAGAAAACGATGTAGTACGCACTGCAAATGGGACACCAGAATTGTGCCAACCAAATCATGACGAATAGCAGTAATCATAATTTTTGTCTTAATTCCAGCTTTTTTAAATCTGCATTGCTATATGGTGATAAAGGCAGATATCATCTGTGTTCATTACCATGTGCACATCATTTTTTTTAGGACTTGGCTAAAACAGAAAATTGGTTTTATATTTGGGTAGTGATTCTGTAAATTGTCTTATGGGTATCAGAACAAAGGGATACCATCCCCCCCCCCCCCCCCACCCACACACACACACACACACACACACACACACACGTGCACGCATTTATAGGTTATGTGCTGCATTTGTGGTTGTCATTGTGGGCATTTTGCATGTAGCTTTCTTACTGTATTACTTACAATTTACAGAGAATTTTGTTTCTGTCTTCCCACACCCCCGCTAAAATAGCATGAGATCACTCACTTTACTAGACACTTCCGCAGGGTCTTAATCGCATTATTCACATCTCCAGTGTTAAACTTTCAGGCAGGGGATAGATTTATATGTGTTATTAAAACTAATGCTGTAGGAACATGCAGTAAACATTCTGTTGGTTTGCTGCAAGGGGTTAAAAAAGGAAGGATTGAATTAATGAATAGAATTTTCAGGGTTTGGAATGAAATTCATCTCCTCCTCCACATCCTTCAAGGCAAGCAAAGGCTATTTATTTCTCACAATGCTTCCGCCCCCACCTACAAGTAATACGGTTCCCATACAAGCTGTAATTTTACTTTTTACTTCTAAATCAAGTGGCACTTCAAGTCAAGGCGTAGGGTTCAGCTTGAGGCTTTTTAAAAAATATATAAAATAAAATAACCTAGTCATGAATGGACTTGGTTCACTGTCTTGGTTTTTGGCTTTTGGTTTCATAAGACTTTGAATAAGCCAAGGCATTTCCTGAAGCGGCCAGGGCTGCCCTATACATTCTTATTTAAACACACTCTCTTTAACTTTGCTGTTTCCTTCTAATTTAACCAGGCTCTTGTAGAATTAGTTAATGGTATGCATGCAGTACTGTTGCTATTTACAGCACAGTACGTCACCCAGGTACAAGTTTCAGCAGTGATTTATTGCTCCAAATGTGAAATTGAGCCATGGCCATTAAGGCCATGGTGTACTTGCAAGAGGACTTTTCTTCTTTGTTTGGAATAATTTGAACATTTGAAGATACCCCATAATCAATTCTAGTTTTGTAATACAGTGTGATACAGAACTTTCTACAGAAAGCTGCTGTAAATGTAGTATACTGTATCAGGGATGAAAACAAGACTCCTGTTGCATAGCAGTTTGATCCATTCCTAATTTTACTATGAGTTTAATAAGACACATCTGAGCTTGTTACCTATATGCTGTGGCTAATCAAGCATGTATTAAAACCTGGAATGGTTGAAACTGCTATGCAATAGGGATGTTATTTCCATCCCTGTATATTTATGATACAGTTAGCACAGTGAGTTAATGCACCAGCTTGTCCCCTTTGAAGACCTGGCTTCGAATACAGCTGCGGTCACAAGTGAAAAGAATTGGGTGCTCGTAGCCCCCAGTGGACACACTGGAGAACTGCCACTTAATTCGACACAAATGGCACTTGGCACACTTACAAGAAGCAAAATAAAAAGGATAAAGTGTGGTTCTTCCATTCCTGGGCAGGCTTGAGCATGCTTATGGGGCAGTGAGGGGAAGCATGCAGTGGGTCTGCATGTGCTGCCCTGTCTCTGCGTGGGTTAAGAATAACAACTCCGCTCTCTGGTGCTGCCATTCAAGAAAAAAGAAAACGCACAAAGAAAAAGATGGCTGTCTTCAAGTCGGCCATTTCATTCGTGCTCTGTGAGATATGTCAATCGACACTGATGGGAAATGCATTGTGAACATGCAAACAGTGCTGTTTGCTGCTGTTTTATAAAATAGGGTGTGAAAAGTACACCGCAAAAAGGTGAGGGTTCGGTCACAGTCAGTTTTGAAAATACAGGAGATATTCACAGCTCATTTCAGACGTATATCCGGACCGCAGTTACACTACAGGATTAGTAGAGACTAGGTCGAATTTAGCCAGGCCATAATTTGATCCAGGTATTTGCTGAGTACTTGAGGGTACTTTTAAGTGTTTGGAAAGTTTAGTGTTGTCCCTTCAGAGAAACACCTGTTGCATTTAATGTTTACCATTTTTGTCATAGTTTTTATGTGTTATCTGTAGTTTGGAAACCCCCCCTCTCTAAAGTGATGTCACAGATGTGCCCCGTAATACAATAAATAAATAGTGTGTCTGTGCAGATGACAGGCAAGCAGTTTGTTTTTAGGGCTTTAGGGGTGGGTATTGGTAACGGTTAGTCTTAATTAAGGGATGTAATAAAATCTCATGCCACTTGAGATTCAGACTTCATATTTGCAGGGTTACATGAACATGACAAGGACATAATATGACTCATGTGATTTTTAACTTGCTTGTAGACACAATGGGGGGAATCCACAATGCCTTTTAGTTTAAAGTGACACCATTTATTCTAAAATGATCAACACATACACCTGTTTATGCTGTTACAAATCTAGTAATAAATAACTTAAGAATCTACCTAAAAGCCCTGCAAAATCGATTCCTAATTTGCAGTTTGTTGTAATGGGTTCTCCCTTTTTTTGTTTTGTTTTTTAGACACTTCAGAGTAAGCAGCTTTGTGTAACTGCCACGGGTTGTTCACAGAAACAGTTATTTTTTTGTCCCTGTTGTATAGTTTCAGTACCTCAGACAATGTAGTATCAAATAAAAAGCTTATTTTATAATTCCAGCTGTTGCAATGTTATGAGACTATAAGAAGATGGATGGAAAGATATATAGATTGATGGTTAATGATATTGGGTGTGCACTGAAATCTTTAAGAAAAAATGAGACTCTTAAAGCTTAAATGACATGAGAACAGAGTAATATGCCATTTTTAAATATGATAAAGACAATACACAAGCACTTTATACATGTATTATTATTATTATTATTATTATTAGGTTTGTCATTTTGAATTCATTGTATAACCCAGTGACTGAAAGTGTTCTTGTCTGTTTTTCAATATGGGTTGTGATTTATTAAAATGGAAACTGAAAGACGGAACACTCCATGTGAACCTTTGGAGAAATCAATACAATTACACTTTGTGAAGAGATAAGCAGTTAATCTAATGTGTTTCTGCTGACCTGAAAAGAATGTAACGTCAGCCAGTGCTGCCAGTAAACCCCACTAGTTTACAGTGTTGTATTTTCTTGTATTCCTTGGATGTACTCAAAAGGTCCAGGTGTCCCTCTTCTGTTCTTTTGCATGTGATGGTATGTAATATTTATGTAATTCAACTTTTTTTCTGGTCTTTCCTAAAATTAAAAATTGCTACGATGACATTGTCTAATAATTACTGTGTTTCAAAAAGTTTAAGGACTATCAATATTCTATAGAAGGAAGGTGTCTGAATTCTCTGAAGTATTATGAAGGTACAAGGGACATATGTGTTCCACAAATAAAACATGGAACCTTCTTGTTTTTGCAATGAGGTGCACGAAACTGGTTTAAAATGCACTCACAAGTTGGATCTGGTTATCCAAATTCAGTTTCCTTGCGGTACTTGAGTCACTGTCAAATGTATTTTATGAAGAAACCATTTGAACAACTCCTCAATTCCTTGTGCACGTTAAAGGGTTAAAAAGTGGCCCTTCCCTGTAGAGTCTCCTTAGTGCCCATGGAATATTCCAGCAGCTTCCGTACTTCCATCTGCTATCTTTTTTTGTTTTAAAAGGCTTTTATTATATTGACTTTTTTTTTTAAGAGAAAAGTAAACCTTTTAATCACTCCCAACTCAAAAAGTGAATGTTCTGAAAGGAAGCTAAGCAGAACTTTTTTGAGGGGTGTCTACACATCATTTTTTTATTGTGAGACAAAGAAAAGCAGTTTGACTGGGATAAATGACATTGTGAAGAGAACAATTGAGTGAGTGAGCTGGTGAGAAACCCGAGCGTCACTGGAGCGCTGAATCACCTCCTCAAATGCAGAAGTACTCTGTGATGTTGTATGTTTTTTCCTTTCATTTTTTAAAATTAATTCCTTACTGGCTCTGTTTTCTTTTTATGGATCTTCACTGTTGATTGCAGTCACAGGTATTGTGAGTGACTGTCGTAAGAGTGTTGTGTCTCGTTGTGTGTGTATGTGTGTGTGTGTGTGTGTGTGTGGTGTGTGTGTGTGTTATATAATATATATATATATATATATATATATATAATATTATATATATATATATATATATATATATATACATATACACACAAATACTGTGTATACTGTAGAAGTAAGAACCATGGTTTTTAGTATGCTGGCATGTGACTTCACATGCTTTTACAATACTTTAGTGCACTTTGCTGTGCTTTGTTACATGTCATATCACACTTGTTGGAAGGAAAAGAAAAATAAGAGTGTCACTTGCTTTCATTCACTTTGGAACTCCCCCCTCTGGGAAGCATTCTTCTCTCATTGCGTGACAGAGCAGAGTGATTAATCAATGCTATTGTGTCATTCTGTCTTCAGGCAATATTTTAATACCACTTCAGAGATGCCCATGGAAACGTTCAGTCCGCATTTCCAAGACGGGGATATAAACCTCACCAGCCATGCGAGAAATGGAGACTTTTCTCAGGTGAGGCATTCAAGGGTACTATGCTGTGTTCTGATGGGTTTCTTTTGTGTGTGTAAGAGGACATCAGTACTTTAGTCCAGTACTACAAATGTAAATAGGGCATTTTATCATGTTTCATTTTGTAAAGTGTGGCTTTTAATTGATTTTTGTATGTTTTGTAAGTGTTCGGTGGCTGCCTCCTAATCAAGTTGGGAGTGTATTTCTTGCACGCTCTTTGCTGTGCTTTGAGTTGGGTCTGTCGTACAGACTAACCATCTGATTTAATCTTGCTTAATGTGTTTCTATAGAACCTGTAGTGTTTAGAATGCCTTGTCATTGACATTCTGAGTGTGAGATCTACACTCTCGGCAGTGTAATAAATGTAGTTGCTGTGAATAGGTTCCAATGGGGACAAGACTTGTAATATAATATTATAAATATTCAGTTTTATCAGTTATGTTCATATTTAGGCTATAGTCGACTTTACTAAAATGTAAACATAATAAACACTTCAAAAATGGTGAATGGGGTTTCTGGCACGGCTCTCTTTGCCATGAGTTTGCAGACTTTAATTTCCATGTAAAAGATGTTACTGCCTATTACAGTTTCGTGGTGCTTGTGATTCGCATGCACACATGATTTGAATTGATTCATCATATGTTCACGAAGCCTGTAGCATTGTTCAACCACCCTGCCTCCCGGATGCCATCTACAATGTGCTGTGCTTTGCTACTGAACATTGTTTTCAGTTGACATCATGGGAAAGTACCTGCAAGCGGTCCCATGTCTCCAGGTGGAGTGATGTTCTTGTTTCAGTCAGAAGAAGGGGATATGTGCACAGGAAAATGTGGCTGAACAAGTCCTCTGAAATGTCCGACCCGTGTCCGAATGCAGTCCAGTACTGGCGCCTCTTCCTGTATTTCTGTTGTGGCCTGTCCTGTACTCTAGCCGGTTGAACGAGGCAGACCGAGGTCTCTCTGTTGCTGGCAGATTGATTGCTTAATCTAATTAAAACATGAAAGCTGCTTGAGAGTTTTGATAGTTTGCCATGTTGCCCCCTAATTAACTCCTTATCCCATCAGCAGCTTGTTCATAATGAATTCATCTAGCTAGCGTGCAGTTACAGTAAGGGGTATATTGGGTCATAAAAAAGGGCAATTTTGTTGACGTGCAAACCGAAACAAAGCAGAAAACTATCTTCATAAAAATAATTAATAATAGAAAATCCATAACCAGGTGTCTTAAGGAATAGCAGAAATAAAAGCCTCTCAAAATAAGTTAAAGTACGCTACAGTTCCTCAGCTCTCCAAGATTTTGCAACTATATTCCCACACTGAAAATACACTAACTTTGTCACACTAGGCCACAATGACCAGTGCGATTTTCCACTCAGAAAGACCAAGGTGTTCCCCTTATCCTTTTTCATTCTGTTTTCATTTCTTCCTTTACTGTCTCATAAGTTATTTCTTTTTTTAAATTTTTTTCTAAAGTACAATTTAGCAACAGACTGAGATACGGTAGGTAGGTGGTGCTGTACATTGGGAAGACAGATTTTTGTTTTTAAATGAAAGATTTTGTAACTGCTGTTAAATAAACTTTGTAGATTTATTTTTACAAGTGAAAACATGTGAATACTTTCAGTGATAAGCCACATTCATCGGTGAAAGGCAGTAAAACTAAAACAGGATCAACCGCTGTTTATAAAACCTTTTAAAATGTTTATTCATTTCATTTACTGTATAGCAAACAGCAGTTCAGAATGAAACAGCTCTTATTCAGCAGCCTACCCCCAAAGCCTGATCGTTTAAAAAGTTTTTAAACATTTTTATTTCTTTGTCTTCAGTATTGTACTTAAAGGAAGCCCATACAAGCCTGACAGCAGTTTGAGGAGTGAGATTGTGTGTAATAGGAAGTGAGTTGGCTGGTCTAGTCGATCGCGTCAGGGGAATTGCTCTGCATGTTTTGACGCCTGTCAGAAATGAGTGACAGGTTTTAACGCCTGTCTTTAACATTTAGTAACATTTACAGTAAGAGTCAAAACAAACCCGGGTCTGAATAGTGATATTGTATGAGATGTTCTGTATCTGAAATTAGATTTTAAAAAACACAAGCTTTTGATGTTTACTCATTGGATTGATTGCCTTTGAGATGTCAAAAAGTAAAAACCATTAAAAGGATTGTAATGATATGCCAGCTCTTGAAAGGGCTGTCTTATTTTTTATCCTTATGCACTTGAGCAGGGAAAATGTGAACATGTTATCTCACTCAACCCAGGTTACCTTCTAGGACTTTTTGGCTCCAAGTCATTGAGATTTGTTTTACTCTGCAGTATCTCCTCAGTTTGCATCTGCAATACGGACACAAGCATTCGACATGAGATATATGGAGGAAACTCATGAGGTCATGACTAATCAAACATAGTGCTGCTGTTGCGTTGGGCCACAAAACTAATAGACATGTTAAAAGAACACTAGATTAGATAACTGCAGGGAGAAGGCACTGTATATGGCTTTGGAACAAGGGAGGATACTGGCTGGATGCAATTGTTATAAGACCTGGTTGGAACAAAGACCTGGAATGGGAAGCCTGCCCCTCCATCTGTTTATGGCTCGGATGCGGGTATTTTTGTTTGCCTAAAATCCAAACTGGGCTTGATAATGCCATTTTCAGCGAACGATTTTACCGGCTTGCAATTGTCACGCTAAGCCATAATTATCTTGTTTGAACTTTTTCTTAAATCAGATTTACAACATTCTCCTTTTTAGTTTTTGTTTTTTTTAGTTCCTCTTTCCTTTTTTTCATTTCCTTCTTTCTCAGTCTTCTAAAAGCTTGTAATATTACCGTAGTAAAGTATTGTCGTCGTTGTTTCTGTGTGCGTTTTGGCTTTGATTAAATATTTGTGCCCTGTGCAAGCTGCTGATTTCCATTGTCTCCAGCTCTTACAGGATATCCTGATATTGTGGATTGTGTTACTTTATGAACAGTAAGCTTGTAGAAGAAGAAAAACAGATGATTAACAGTTGAGGATCCGCTGTGTAATAAGCCAACTTCCATTGTTTTCAGGTAACAAGAATTACTGTGGTCCTTTAGATCAGAGCCGCATGCATGTGGTCCTTGAAATTCTACCTCACCTTTTTTTTTTTTTTTTGTCCTCCACTATGCATTAAAACAGCTTTACAGCATACAGCTTGCAGTTACAATGACAATCGGTTGGTTAAATTAACACATTAGTCCCTTGCTAAAATGAGCAATAATTATCATGTTGAAAAGGAGTATATTTAGAACAATAGGTGAACTTCAGTCCCATAAAATAAAATTGTGTGCCTTGAATGTGCAGTAAATGCAGGCGAAGTATCCTGTTCTTGTTAAGGAGTTTGCTTGTTGTCTGTGATGATCAAAACAATACTTGAATAGAATAAGTCCAACAGTCCTAAACTGATTTTATGTCATCTTGTCTGTTTATTTAAATGTCTTTACTTGGGTGACCCTGTTGACAGAGCGACAGAAGCACAAAACAATGTTTTTTTTTTTTTTTTTTTTTTTTTTTTTTTAAATCGCCAGTATTCTAAAAAGCTATTTTTCAAATCTAAATGCGCATTTTCTAGACCGATTCTAGCAGAACCACGCCTCTCTTTAATCTCTCTGTTAATGTTAGCTGACTTCTCTGGTAACAACATTGTTTCAGTCATTACCGTAAAACCTTTATTTCAGAAGGATCACGTGACCACAAATATGACCTTATTAGGACTCAGAGTCTCATACGTCTACCTCTTGTGTGTTCCTGTATGTTTACAACGGGCGCACGTGCATTTTGTGTGTGTTGTTGTGTGTGTGTGTGTGTGTGTGTGTGTGTGTGTGTGTGTGCGGGCGCGCACGTGCGGAATCGGTTCGGTTTTGAAATATGTTTTGGGAATTGTACACAGAGCTGAGTGCAAACAAAGTCAATGTTAACAGAATCAAGATAACAGTGGCAGGTGCCTGCATGGTATGGCTTACTGTGGAGTTGTTACAGTTCTGGAAATTGTTAGATTTTTTTATAGTTGGAAAGTTGGCCAGCAGTGCAAAAAATAAACCTGAAAGAGAAGTGTGACTGTAAAGCATAGACTATAAAGCATGCTATATCTATGCTATATCCTACACAAGAGGGGTAAGTGCTATAGCCTAGACAAGTGAGGCATCCACCAAAGTGCTTTTAATACACACCAAATCAAGGATTTGTAATGGTAAGTGAGAGCCCTGTGCTTGTAACTGCACAAATTATGAATGAGCTTCCCTCTGGCAATCTAGTCGTTTGTTTCGGCAATATGAAACGCAGACAGCGCTTACTGTTTACTTTTACATAGATCAGCGTTGGTTGATTTTACTGTAGAGCAGGAAAAGTATTTGTTTAATTGCTGGTAATATCCACTCTCTAACAGGAGTAAATGCTATTTCAGTTTACCACGACTGATCCCCCCCCCTTTTTTTTTAAGCTCTTTGTTTCTTCTAATTTAATGGACTTCCTAATGCTTAATTGCAGAATATTCAAGTAAAGGAGGTGCTTGACACAGAGCAGGCGCAGATGCTTTAACACAAATTCAGTCCCATCAGTACAGAAAAGTTTCTAACATTCTGTTCTAGTATATGAACTAACATGTCCTTACTAGACTGCAAGTGTATGTCACATAGAAGACAAGATTACACTGCACTGAAGGCTTAAAAGACTTCTAGCCATTCAGGTGGGAAAAAAAGTTATGTGCTTCCAGGTTGGGAAATCATTTCAATTCAAGCAATAGAAAAGAAACAATACGATAGTATAAGATCGTTAAAAAATAAATAAATAAATAAAGCATTTGCCTTCCCTCCTCTTCCTGTACTGTATTAAATATGATTGAGAGAGACAGCAAGCTGCATTGTTTACACTCGAGATGCGGTTGAGTTACACCATGTACAGTAAAACGAGTCTGACTGCCAGTAATTTCACTCAGTTACCAACATAAGCATAATTTCCTGAAAGCCACCCCTCCTTTGACTCCTCCCTCCCCACCACCTTTTGCATTGAGGAACTAACCAGAATCAATATGACTAAAATTTATTCAAATGCCTGTGCCTGTTGACGGGGACAAGCAGTCTGGCCTCGGTCTCTCCAAACATGTAGAGCAAAGAGTGTACCAGCCTGTGTGTTTGTAGTATGCTGCTCTAGTGTCTGTGTCTTGGAATAGCTGCCTGATCTTTGTTAAAATGCTGCTCTACTTTGCCTGCTGAAGGATTTTTTGAAGTTGTTTTTTGCTGCCGAATAGGACCCCTCTGTCTAATGTCTCAGATACAGTTTTGGTTTAAATACTCTTCTCAAGTGGGACGGCCCATGCCAAAGGTAACACAAGGTACTTGGGGTTGCATTGGGGTTGGCTTTTGTAAAATTGAGAAGTACTTGGTTCTGACACTGACATTCGGCTACTGCTTTTTAAGTCAGTCACTTTTCAGTTTAGGGTTTTAGTTCATTTTTTAAGTTTTTCAACCGGGATTTGAAGACGTTGTATTTTGGTTAAGACTGCTACATGTAAAAAGGCCTTTAAATGTAGCGTTGCATTGGTAAAGTCGTCAATATCAGACAAACAGCAAGCCCAAGACTTTCGGGTGATCAGATTTTTTGGCGTGTGTCACCACAAAAAATATTAACCCTCAATGTCCATGACTTGATCATTGAATGCAATTTCCATTTAAAGGCCAGGATACATCTATAGAGAACTAATATGACCAAAGAAGACGTGTTTATCGTCATGGATTTATCTGATTCATTTGGCTAGGTTGTCAGTTGAAATTTAATTCACAGCTATGGCCAAATCTAGAAATACTGTACTACTGTTACGGCTTCTAGACTTCTGCAATATCATTTTGTAGTTTATTTGATTAAATGAAGTTAAATAAAAGATCAAAATTATGTATTATTTTGTATTTTTTTAACTATGTCTCAATCCTAAAATTCTTGGCCATAGCTGTACAGCCTTTGTTTAGGAACAAACTTAGAAAGTGGTTCAATTTCTCTTTTATACCTATCAGATACATACTTTTGAACTGTCTGGTATATTGTGTAGATTCACTAGCTACCCAGAGATCCTGAGTGCTGCATGTTTATGTGCACTGGAAAGCAATGCTGATCTAAAACCTGGGTTCCTTGTTCAAACAAAAGCATGTAAAGAACCACTGCCTTAGTCATATCAGTGCGGCTTTGTGCAAATGTGACCCCGTTCCATGCCATTTCATCAAACCCTCAATGTAGAACAAGGACATTTTATTCTGTATTAAAACCTGCAGTCTAAAGATATTGGGACATCAGGGATTTACTGGCTTTTAAGAACAGATGACCAATAAGAAGTCCTTAAGTGTTTTGTTTGTTTGTCTGTGATGTCTGTCAGCATCAGGCTGCTGACTTGCTCAACTTCTCTAGCTTTTCGTGCGTAATTTTGTATTGCTGTGGTAATGCAAATACCATGGTCTGTCATGACGTGTTGGGTGCTTCTGTAAGACACTGATGTGGTCCCATCTCGCTCTTCTGCCTCACTCCTCTTGCACACTCTTGTTCTGATTTGTCTCATCTCCTAGTCATTGATGCAGTGATGTTGATTCACACATTGACAGCGTTGCTATGAGACAGGCAGTGGTCTGTGTTGTTGGGATCTCACCTCAGAGCACTGACATGGCTGGTATCAGCTCTGTCTCTTTTACTGGAAAGCCTCCAGCCCCCCAAGAGACAGGGCTGCGAGGTGGGCAACACTTTCAGGGACGCTGCCCCAAACACAAAGGTCCCAGGCTTTTAAAAATAGGAAGTGTTACACTTTTTCTCATCAACTAATATACAGCTGACCTAGTATTTCTTAA
>NC_054559.1:17972339-18009824 GCF_017654505.1 Polyodon spathula
CCCGTCCCCCAGTATTCTCTGTGCAACGAGCCCCTGATTGAGCTGTCGAACCCGGGCGCCAGCGGTTCCCTGTTCTACGTCACAAGGGACGACGAGTTCATCATCAAGACCGTGATGCACAAGGAGGCTGAGTTTCTGCAGAAGCTGCTCCCCGGATACTACATGGTGAGTGGCCCTGCCGTTCTGCTGACTGGAGCACCTGGGGATAGGGCCGGGGTACATTACTGCAGGGGACGAATATTACAATATTGAAATGTGT
Organism: Polyodon spathula; assembly: GCF_017654505.1. Lineage (NCBI taxonomy): Eukaryota > Metazoa > Chordata > Actinopteri > Acipenseriformes > Polyodontidae > Polyodon > Polyodon spathula. The sequence continues at coordinate 17,972,599 of NC_054559.1, forward strand.
TCGGTGGAAGAACCCCCCCCCCCCCAAAAAAAAAAAAGACCATTCGTTCGTACGAAAGACTGTATCAAAAGACGTCATTCGAAGAAGGTTGATGCAGTGGGAAATCTTGTGAGCTTGTAGGTCTTCTGCTTGATTGATGCCAAAATAGATCTATATAGCTATTAAGCGTTGGTGCTGTCCTGATCATTTTAGTAACCCGTTTCAATGAAGCACGACTAGGTGCAGGGCATGAAGAATCCCTTCCCTTACTGGGGATCACACACATGTATATATATAGATAGATAGATAGATAGATAGCCTCTTTGGTTACTAAGTTTTATTGATTTTTTTTTTTTTAAATTGTTAAAACAGTTTGTGAAAACTCTATGGAGTTTGAGAAGAACAAAAAAGAACATATACACATCATAAAACAGATAGCAAACTTAACAGGTACAATTTGTGCACACAGTGACTGAAGACAATTTATTTAAGTACGTTTTATATAAGTATTATAAGGAATATCATTTTAAATTCACAACAAAGAAGACAACAAACCAGTCTTAGTGTCGCTGGCTCCTTTCCCCGTTTCACATGTACCTGAACAGGTCATTCTAGTTGCCTCGACAAAACGAGCCAATAGGTGATACAAGTCCAGCAACTTCTCCCTGTAATTTGATTAATCTACGTGCCTTTTGAGAAGGCTGGCTAACAATATCATGCACAGGGGGCAGGGACACAGGAAGATTGTATGACCAATGCTGCCGAGGGCACACGGACCAGGGGAACACACAAAGAAACATGTGTTAGGATTTTGCTGCTGTTGCTCAGAGATGACATTGAGTGCAGTGTGTTCTCTCTCTCTCTCTCTCTCTCTCTCTCTCTCTCTCTCTCTCTCTCTCTCTCTCTCTCTCTCTCTCTCTTTCTCTCTCTCCTAAGAAGCAGTATCACTGTACCTGGACCAAAGAGTAAAGGGTGATGGCAAGTGACTCGAGTTCTTGCATCAGTGCATCTTGAAAACCTAACTGTGTGGGTGTGAAGCTCATCATAGGTTGCATGCTAAAAGCAAGAAGACAATGTTAATACAAGAACTGTAATGTTAATACAGTATTAATAAAACCACTGAGAGTGATTGCAAACGCCATTACGTAGTCAAGGAGATTAGAGAGAACTCAGAAACCAGCTAGCCAAGCAGAATTAACTAAGTGCATTCTGCCTTGTTCGTTAATACCAGAGTGGTTTGTTTTTGGTGTTTTTAGGGCTTTATTGGCTTGGCTGCTTTAAGGACAGGCAGAACAGCAGGTGCCTTGGCATTTTTAACTCTTCGCTTTCCTTTGTTCTGAAATCTTCACAGGCGCCAACCTTAGGTAACTCTTCTTGAAAAACAAGCCCCACATTGTAACTGTGTGCACTCCTCCCTGGTTAATAATATCTCTCGCAGTGCAGTACAGTTCTTATCCCACTGAGCGGAAGAGACATGCGACCACATAACAACACTGCGCAAAGGAGGGGGAGTAGGGTCGCTTTGAATAACATCACTGTGCACGGTGTTGGAAACATGCACGTACCAAGATGTGTTTCTGCTTCATTTCTCAGTAGGAGTGCTTGGGTTTATTTTGTTAATTTAAAAAAAATATATGTTCCTCCTTGGTATAAAAATAAAAAGCTGCTGTTTTACTTTTTGTTGTGAGGCAGGAGATTTTAACTGTCTGGAGATTTCCAGGGATCGATCCTCGCTAGTCTTGCTATCAGTACTCTGTATTACAACTACTACAATTTCAAGTGTAGTATTTAAATGATCAGGGGTTTGATGTTCAATAAATTGTTCCTCCCTTATAGCTGCATGAACATCTCCTACTGTTAACCGTATAGACTTACTGATGCTGTGATCAGTGCTGGGAGCTCAGAGCACAGTTAGCAGGGGACTGATTGTTCAAACTCATTTCAATAATAGACCCGCGCAAGGGAAGTTCTGAAAATAGGCACTGGTTTCAGGTCCAGTAGTGTATGAGCTTCAAGCCCTGTATTTACAGCAGCTTGTGAAATTCTTGGTAAACCTTTTTTTTACTACAAGCTTATTACTTGTTTGATCTTTCTGTTTCTCTGTAGAAATATATTTTATTTTGATTTTGTTTTGTATTGTACAGAATTTTTTGAGATTCTTACAGTAAAAACGCACTGTAGAATTTTTTTTTTTTTTCATCCTCATTTGCGGTTCTGTGACAGATGATCAGATTTACCGGATTGATTGTGTTTCGGTCTTTTCCGCTAACCCCCTATTCTGTCTCTGTGCTTCCCTGTGTGTCACACAAACAGAACCTGAACCAGAACCCTCGCACCTTGCTGCCCAAGTTCTACGGGCTCTACTGCATCCAGTCCGGGGGAAAGAACATCCGCATGGTGGTGATGAACAATGTCCTGCCGCGCGTCGTCCGAATGCACCTCAAATACGACCTCAAGGGCTCCACCTACAAGCGACGCGCCTCCAAGAAGGAGCGGGAGAAGTCCAGCCCCACCTTCAAAGACCTGGACTTCATGCAGGAACTGCAAGACGGACTCATGCTGGACATGGACACGTACAGCGCGCTGGTCAAGACGCTGCAGAGGGACTGCCTGGTAAGCTGTCTTCTACAGGGATAGAAATAAGAGCCCCCTTTGCATAGCGGTTTGGTCCATTCCTGGTTTTACTATGAGTTTAATAAGACACACCTGAACTGGTTACCTATACACTGTGGCTAAGCAAGCTCGTAGTAAAACCTGGAATGGGTCAAGCTTTTTTTTTTTTTTTTTTTTTAAATGGGGGGGGGGGGGGATACTTGAGGGCAGAGCAGGAAAGTGGGACAAATGGTTGGATGGCTGGTCAGGCAGGCTTAAAGCACTAGGTAAAATTTATATGAAGCTTGTAAGTCAAGCAGACGTTTTCTTTGCTAGTGCTGCCTTCAGTGTACCGTCTGTGTTTGAACACACTGCTGACATTGCAAATCACCTTTTTTCTTCTCAGTCTGTCTTGAATGGGAGTTGAGATTTAACAAACGGATTTCTGCCGTTTTCATCCGTTGGATTGTTCTGGCATGTTTCGATCTTGTTTTTGACTACGTGGCGTGAGAGCGCCGTACCAGCACCTATCGACCAGCGATTTCACACCCCCGTTTCATGCTGTTTTAAGAGTTGATGAGCGCAGCATTGCGGTTTTGCTCCCCGTCACCCCGCTGTCTGGCCCTGCTCGTCCCCCTGCAGGTGCTGGAGAGCTTTAAGATCATGGACTACAGTCTGCTGCTGGGGGTGCACAACCTGGACCAGGCAGAGAGGGAGAGTCAGAGCGAGGGCTCCCAGGGCACCAGTGACGAGAAGAGGCCTGTGGCGCAGAAAGCACTCTACTCCACCGCCATGGAGTCTATCCAGGGAGGAGCGGCCAGGGGCGAGTCCATCGACACGGACGACACGTGAGTCACGACGAGCCCCGGTCCCGGGTTCCGATAGCGTTGGTTTGCCTCTCCCGTTTTTGAGATGAAGCACCACTGGTGCAAGACGGTTCTGGTATCGAAACGTATGTCAGATCAATAGTAATGCATGTTTAAAAGTTTGGATGCTGGAATCGGCCAATGCTGAAGCGAGTTGTAGTCTGGTCTTGTCTGAGCTGAGCAGGGTTGGAATTGGACCCTAAGGGACAGCACTCGGAATGCAGTCTTTCCTCTTTGTCCGAGTTCTCCTCATGCCCTGCATGGTCGTGGTGTTAATGGGGCCGTCTACTAATTGACTGTTAGATGAAGGTAAAGCGGGGGCTGCCTTTTGCCTAAGCATGCATGTTGTGTTCTGTGCTCCATTCAGGATGGGCGGTATCCCTGCAGTGAACGGAAAAGGAGAACAGGTGTTACTCTACGTAGGAATCATCGATATCCTGCAGTCATACAGGTCAGGCGTTGCCTTTAATACTGGCATGGAACTCGACCTCCATTCACTTCCAGTCCTGTTTTTCAAACGTTTCTGTGTAATCGGTTGTCTTGTCTCACTTCTTAGGTTAATCAAGAAACTGGAGCACACCTGGAAGGCTCTGGTCCACGATGGGGTCAGTTGTTTTGTTTATTTGAATTTTGAAGAACTGAGTCGCTGTAAACTCTGTTTAAAGACTCCAAAAGCATTACATTAAAAACACTATGTAACACAATTTTTGTTCCTGGGTAGTAAGTGTTATTTCCTAATTGCTTATGCCTCAAAAGTATCGAAAATGGCTATTATTCCCCACAAACTTTGCTTTTGTGACCAGGGCAGTGATATTTCAAAATATCACTATTTCCAATGGGAAAACAGGCAAATGTGTGTCTTTTTGTTCACAGAAAGTCAGTATTTACAGTATAATCGTAAATCTCGAAAAACTACTCACTTCTAAATCTTTTGTAGTCATTTTTATATTACTTTACTATAAATACATGTTAATTTGGATTCATATATTTTTTTCTGACTTTATGTGAACGAAAAGACACACATTTGCCTGTTTTCCCATTGGAAATAGTGATATTTTGAAATATCACAGTCCTGGTCACAAAAGCAAAGTTTGTGGGGAATAATAGCCATTTTCGATACTTCTGAGGCATAAGCAATTAGGAAATAACACTTAGTACCCAGGAACAAAAAAAATAATAATAATTTGTTAGCCAGGGTGTCGCTCCCTTCACTCCTGCTGACTGGTGCACACAGTCCTGTGATCTCATTCTTTCCATGGTCTTGATCCCTTCATTAATATATTCATAAAGCTCTCCGTCTCACTGCTGGCTGTAGCTGGAAAAAAAAAGAAAAAAGCCAAAGCACATTAAAATAAGTGCTGTTGGCCTCGGGTACAAGCTCGACAGGTTTATGCGTAAATAAAGTGTTATTTTATTTCTGTGGGATTACATTTGGGTGAGGTTATGAATCACCCTGACTTCTCTTTGTCTCTCTCTCTCTCTGTGCTTGCTTTCCAGGACACGGTCTCAGTGCACAGGCCGAGTTTCTACGCAGACAGGTTTTTTAAGTTCATGACGAGCACAGTCTTCAGGAAGAACTCCTGTAAGTACACCCAGGCTGACTGTACATGATTTAGAACTTCTCTGCAGTGTCCGGCACGGCTCCTCTGACTCTCCCGGTCTCACTGAGCTCTCTGTCCCGGTTCCCTGTAGCGTTGAAGTCTTCTCCTTCCAAGAAAGGGCGGATAGCGCTGACTGTGCCCAGGTACAGCAGCCCCGGGGCTGCGTTCTCTGCCAGCCAGCTCCTCTCCGAGAGAGATGAGAACATCTACGACCTGCGAGGGGTGCGCAGCTTCCCCACACTGGAGGACGAAGGTACCTGCTGATGATTGAGGGGGAGGTTACATTTTAGAGAATGGAACGCAGGATGGTTAGTTTTCTCTGTAAACAGCTTCAATCACAATACTCCACATGATTCAGCACACATACATACATACATACATACATACATACATACAGTGTGTGTACGTATGTTCACACACCCTACACTTATTCTGAGGATGGAAATAAGACTCCTAAGTGTGTAGTCAAAAATTTAATGTTCGACATTGCAGGTTTTACAATTACAAGTTCGGTCCTCATTAGGTCACGTGTAGTTGCCTCAAGATTAAAGTTGGGACAAGCTGCTATTACAAGGGACCCTTTCAACCTACGGGTGCGACGTATGTCACTGGGATAAGGGGATCCCCACGCTGCATGTTTTGAGTTGTAAACAGACCCGAAGCTTCGTGCCCCCCCCCCCCCCCCTTTCCCACAGGTCGCTCAGACCTCCTGCCCTGCACGCCGCCGTCCTTTGAAGAAGCAACGACAGCGTCCATCGCGACGACCCTGTCCTCCACGTCTCTGTCCATCCCAGAGCGCTCTCCCTCCGACACTTCAGAGCACCCGCGATACCGGTAATCCCCCTCCCTCTCCAGGGCACAGAGCGACTCACGCATGCATTACATAGCACCCTGTCCACAACGGTCAAGCAAGCTACTGTAAAGTGCTGTGCAACTTTGGATAATGCTTCAAGTGCCAGTAATTGCACATTTGGAGAATGTACTGTAATACCTAAGTGCTGCATATGTTTATAGAAATGAGGTACCATATGTAAAACTAGAATCTGGGTCTGGTTGACAGACTGGATCAGTTTAATCAGGGCTGTGCAGGAGGTCACTGGCACAGATTCCTCTGCATGCAAAAGTTTATAGTTTTAAATGTTAACATCAATAACTTGTTTAAAGGGTGCATAGTAACTGTCTCATTCTCCAACATATATTGTCTACATATTTTTTTGTTAATGCATCAGTTAGGGTTGTTATTAAAAAGACCAAAGTAGAGAAATGCGATGTTCGGGTTTTCAAGATGGCATCCGTCATAGTGGTCCACTAGGCAGGTCCGCTGCCATGCCATTACAAAAAATATATATACATTTTTTTTTCTTTCTTTTTCAGGAGGCACACCTCATCAGGGCATGATGGGAGGTAAGGCTGAATTATTTCTTGAAATTTGGGAGCGGGGTGAGGGAGGGGTGGAGGAGGAGTTACAGTGCACTGCTGTCTTGCCGACTGCCTTGTGGCTCCGCCTTCACCTCGCCTGGGTCTTTGTGTCTGTAGGTCACACGAGGAGGTGCGCGCGCATGAGGATGAGCAGCAGCAGCAGATCACGGTGGAGGTGGAGGTGAAGAGACCCGACAGCGAAGCCGCCATCGTCCCCGACGCTTCTCCAGAGACCAGGTGCAGCCTTCCACCTTCTGAGATCTTTCCATCCCTGAATCAGAAGACTCCTATTGCACATACTAGGAGTTTTTAATAAGACGCACCTGAGCTTGTTACCTACACACTGTGGCTAACCAAGCTCGTAGTAAAACCTGGAATGGGTGAAACTGCTATGCAATAGGAGTCTTCTTTCCCTCCCTGTGTTTGAATGCACATGCACTGAGAACACAAACACTTGCACTTCTTCAGCTGTAGCAGCTAGAAATATGACGCCAGAGAAAGAAAAATTAAAGAAACCAACTGGGTTTCTTTAGTATTTGGTAATTTTAGCACGATGGAGTGAAGTCTCAAGGTGAAGATGGGAAGGACAGTGTGTGCTGTGCAATATCTGTCCATATGCCACTTCCTGCTGAGCAGTCACGCATCGCTTCTCCATGCTTTCACACAGAGAAAGCAGAAGACGTTTCTCACTTGTTCGTACAGTATTTTTAGTACAGGTCATTACATTGAAAAGACTAGTGTTAAGTGTGTCTGTGTGCTGGGTGGGGTCTATGCAAGTGAATGAAAGCCGCCAGTGAAATGTACATGACAGAATTGGGTCAGGGAGATGAGAAGAGTGAGAACCACACAGACGCACATGGCTCAGAGTGACAGGAAAGGGGGAGATTAGCCATCTGGCTGGCTGAAATTAGCAACTGAAATCGCACTTCTTGTGCTTGATCTGGTAATGCAAACCAGCCACACAGACAGGCAAATATTTTAATATTCCCGTACTGTGTGAAGTCAAGACCAGAGGCCAATTAAAATTCTAATTCCAATTACAGCAGGGTTCTGAAAGTACAGTTAGATTTTGTTCCATTACAGTTGCAGTAATTTGCAATTATAATTGTGCTTTATAGTTAAAAGTAACACCCACACATTAACATGTTTACGCTATTTATTCTAAATAACCAGTCAGTAGTCACTGGTACAAATACAGAAACAGAAACCTAATCAAACGAATGGGGTCACTAAAAGTGGTTGAAAATCCAGGAGTAATGTTCGCTCAGTGTAACGAGCGAGTGATCTTTAATTGATCAGCCACATGTCTGGTATAATTACAATTATACAGGTGTGTCAAGGACCAACTACAGTTGATTTCGAATTACACAATTACAATTCACCACAGCTCTGGTCAAGTCCTATGATACATTGCACTGGCTATAGCTTACGCTGTCAGGGTTCTGTTCATTTGGCTGTTCCTGGGGTTCAAACGCGCCCGGGAGAATTATCTTTTGCAGATCACCTCTAGAAGACGAGGAACTGTTTCCTTCACAGCATGAAGATGGAATCTGATAATCTCTCCTTCTCTGGTTTTAAAGATCGCATCAGGGACTTGCTTAGGACCTCCTGCCAATGCTTCACCCTCAGCCCACATTATCAAATAGAGGTTACTTTATTTATACTAGCCTTAGATCTCAGTATGCTGCTGATTTTAAGTTTGAACCACACATTTTATTGTGTTTGCACATTGTAATATTTTTATTTTTCACATTGCAATTTTTTGTGCTGTTTTCCAGGACCCCCTGGTAAACGAGGCCTCTGTCTCAGTGGGTAAATCTCCTGGTTAAATGAGTTCATGTTGTCTCTCCCTCCCAGCGAGCCCGCCTCGGCGCCAGGGTCGGTACCGCCCAGTCCGAAGGTGATCGTGGAGCCGGACTGCGCCAGTCAGCTCTCTGAATCCACCAGCCACGCCTCTGCCGAGGAGGAGGAAGTGCCCGTCACGGACATCTACTTTGTAAGTCCAGCAGGAACTGCAGGGATACAGGATAAGATTTTAAGATCCGTAACAGCGATACTGTTTTAACTATGTGCGTGTTTCCTTCAGAATTCATTTTCTGTATAGATATTGCATGTATTTATTTGATTTTGTTTTATTATGGAATAAAGCATTTTTTTACACCCATAAAAACACCTTAATGCTCAACATTCCTAGAAATCCTCAACATGAGGTTAAAACCGTTGTGTACACTTTCTAGTAAATGCAGATAATAAATATTCTAGTAATTGCAGTTGATAAGTGTAGTACACATTGCCTATTAAGAGTTTGTTTTTCTTCTGCTGCTGGATAGCTCTGCTATTTTTTTTCTGCTTTTTTTGCTGTATGATGGTTACTTGACACATGGAATACAGACCAGGGTTGGGGTCAATTTCCATTTTTTCAATTCCAATTCCTTTTTAAAAATCAATTTCCAGTCCCTTTTTTAATCAGTTCCTTCAAAGGAATTATTTAGAAGGAATTCAAAATGGGAATTGATTTGAAAATTGAAAATTGAAATTGGAATTGGTCCCACCTAGCTGCAAGCCAGTATTAGTTTTTAAATAATTTAAACACGGTTAGGGTGCATGCGTTTTTTGAGGAAGCTCACAAAAACCCTGTGCAAGTACAAAAGAAACTAACCGAACCAAGAAAGCAAGTGATATCCTTTCCGATCCCTCGCTGGCACGCGCGTGGCGCTGTCTTGTGGACCAGGCTCTGACGCAGTGCAATGGGTTTGGTTTCCACAGGCTCGCAGTCTGGATGACTTGGTGGAGCTCTAGATTCTGAGCTGTGCGTAAGTGGTGTGTGTGTGTGAGAACTGCAGAGATGAAACAAAAAGTGTGGATTTTTCTTTTTTGATTTGGGAATAAATTAAACCCTAGAAGGTTTACTCACTGAAGCTGTATCCCCCTCCATTGGCTCTGAGATTTTTCCAAGATTTATTTATTGGATTGCTCCAGTAAAAGTAGCCACCATTCGTTATTTATATCCATACAACTATCAAACTGCTTCTGTTTAAAGAATCCTTAGATCTCGTGCACCTATGTGCATCCCTTTTTAGTTTTGTATCTTTAGCAGTGTGATTCTTGGGGGAAATAGTGTCGCAAATTTGCTGGCTTCAAGCTAAGTGTGCTGAGCAGAACTTGGAGCTAATCGAGGGATGCAGTGTGCATGCATTCCTTTGAATTGGTTTTCACTGCATGCCGATTTGAGAGCAAACTGTTTTTTCTTCTAACAATTGCAAATAGCAGTTCTGCTTTGTGTTTAAGGTTGGGTGTGGTGTGGATATTTTTTTGGTGTTACCATTAGGCAATTACCTCTCCTGTTTGTTCAAGCAAACGCTAGAGTCCATTAAAACCTTTCTGTAAGCAGTTTGGGCTGATCTAATTCTTTATGCGGTGACCCCTGTACAGTAAGTCAAGGAACAAGGCTGGAAATCTGAGAGGAATTATTAGTTTCATGCATGGTCTTTTACGTTTTTATTCAATTGGAAGTCTGGTTCCAGCTTTTACAGCAGTTAGTAAGAAGAAGCCTCAAGGATACCGTGTATTCCACAGGAATGTAAATGCTGATGATGCTGTTGCAGGGTTGGCGGTTTCGCTAGGCAGCGTCCTGTCAGCAAGAGCTGTCCAGCACATAGGCTGCAATGGACGCTTCACTGCATGGAGTTAGAGTTTGTGTACAGGCTGGTGTTAAGTGAAGTCACTCTGCACTGCAGAGCAATGAAACTTTACAACCCCCTTCCATCCTTTCACTGCTACTCACATCTTACTTTCTCTGTGCACCACCTCTCACAGCACTAACCTGTCTGTCTGTCAATGTAGAGATTATCTAGCTGGCTAGCCAGGATATAAGGACACTGCTCAATTAGTAATGGCATCCCTTGCTTTGGTGGGAGGGAGGGGGTGCTCTAGCTGGGATAACAGCCAAGCCAAGCTGTATTAAACTCTGAAAACTGCAGTGCTGTGAAAATTAGGGCAGTTGGGTACAGCACAGTGTCCAAATTCCAGATCGCCCTGCAGATGAGACTGGTAGCAGATCTAGTAGGGGCTACAATGTGTTCTTAAAATGCATGAGCAAAAGCTAGTGTCTGCTCCATAATTTGAGTGTTTTGTTTGTGAGAAATGTGTGTGTAAATTTGATCATATTTCTCCAAATGTAGAAGGTGTAAACTGTTTTTATTTATTTATTCGTTCATGCATTCTTTTCTTCATTTTTTTTGTTTGCCTTTTAGATCCCTTTCTGTTGTCTTTTTGGTTCTCGTTTCTCTGCTCTGATCACTCTTGCATCTCTATATTTGTTCTGCTACTCCTCATCCTCCTCCCCCTCACCCCTGCTCTGGCGCTGGCTTGTCTGCTAGTTCTCTGATGGAAGATACTGGATTTATTCCCCCGTCCCACAGCGCAGGTCCAGATCACACACAGACTGTGACGTTGGTGTAAGTCAAGTTGAATTCAGGGTTCGAGTAGCCACAGGACCAGGGCTGGGTCAATCCATGGTTTTCCCAAATTCCAATTATTTATTTTGAAGGAATTTATATTTTAGAGACCTAATAATTGCAATGACTTTTTCTTTTTTTTTTTTTTCAACTACAGTGCTTTCATTTTGAAGCCAGTTTTAATTGACCAACAGTGACATCAATCTGAAATCAATCTATTGCCACTGCGAGAAGCTCGTTTTAACAGAGTACTGCTATTTGCAGTTGTGATCAGTGATGTGTTGGGATTTATGAAAAGGGAATGGGAATTTGGAATTGGGAATTGCTTTTAAAAATGGAATTGAAAAACAGGACTTGACCCCAACCCAGCCACGCAGTGCAGGTTAAAAGACTCAAGAATGTAAATTGCAAGTAGCTTCAGGTTGTGTATTTTCTTTCCTGTCCCTTGGCTTTTTATAAAGTGCGCAATCATTGAGTGGTAATTGCAAAAGCTTAGTGTTTAATTTTTTCATAATCCCCTGTGTTAACGTACTATCCTGAGTTCAGGGTCTGCTCTGCTGATTCTAGTAGCCTGCCGCAGACACACAGCGTGAAATGCAGAAATTATATCCTCTAGTTTAACAAGTTCACTCCTGCTGTCGAAATGATAAACACCTTTAGTGAAAATGCATAAACAATAAGGGGGGTGGGGGGGTCTTTTTTAACTGTGCAACAACAGTGTGTACCCACTCCTTGCATTTGAACTGCATATTTAACACATGGTCTCTAACCCTAGCCTAACTGGTAAGCTACAGTGAATGGCGTTTTACAAATTGTGGGGGCGGAGAGTTCACTGCTTATCATGATGGGATTAGCGCAGGAAATACCACCAGCGAGGACCCAGTGTGTTAAATATGTTTCTCATCTGTCTCAGAAATGTTGGAAACCGCCTCTCCTGCTTTCATCCTTCACGTGCTGCTTGCAGTATTTTTATCTTTATTTTCTCTCTCTGCCCCTCTGCTTCTTGCTGTTTCTCTTGCGCCCTCTACTGTCTGCTCCTGGCGTTTCAGCCTCCAGATGAAAGGACTTGGGTTTACTCTCCACTTCACTATAATTCGCAGGCGCCCCCCGATTCGGACGGGGAGGGTGAAACAGTAAGTCTGATCCGTCGTTTTCCTCTCTTGAAAACCTTGTTCTTTTCTGTTCTCCCGTTGTTCTGGGACCTTTTTAATTCTGCAGTGAGTGGGTGGAGTGCTGAACAGAGGCAGTTCATTTTTTCTTTATACTTGTTTACCCTGGTGTACAATATTAAATGAAGCACCTGTCATATCACTGTCAGTAGGGTGTAGGGCCACTGTAGGGAGCTGGGATGGACCACTGGCTCAATACAAAGACCAGTCTGCTCTTAACCCTTTAAGGGCCAGCACAGAGTATAGCCGCTGCTGGTTGCAGTTTGGTATCTGCTGTGGAAAGTCTTAAGACAGCTGGGTGCTGTGAGATGGCTTGGTGGATAATATACTCGGAAGTTGTACAAATCCGAACTGTAAGCAAATAAAAAACCGAGGCAGGCATTTTTTTTTTATGTTTTGTTTTTACGCACCGGCCGCAGCGGACGTTTTGATTCATCAAAACACAACTAGCAAAGGGTCTCTCTTTGATCCTCGGAGGTTGAAATCTTTTCTGCACAAGACGCAAGTCTCTGGTGCGAACTCGTCTCTGCTGTGTGATCTGTACGGCAGCATCGCCAAAGTGAAACTGTATTGAATGGGAAAAGAAAACAAAAACATTATCATCAGACAAGAATCCAGCCCCCCACCCCTAGATCTGTTCATTTTACAAAGTTTCTCAGTAGCAGTTAGTCCCCCTGTAATCACAAGCTCCTGAAATGAATCGGTTATTTAGCAGACGCTTTTATCCAAAGCGACTTAGAGACTAGGGAGTGATCTGTGTATCATTACAACTGCTGTTGCAGAGTCACTTACAATAGGACCTCTGTTTTATGTCTCATCCAAAGGACGGATTGACCCGTTTTCCTTGTCCTTCCTAACTCTGTGTCTCCTTTCCCTCAGTAATTCCAAGTGCGGATAGCACGTGAGACGGGAGAAGAGATGGAGGTATGTTTTTGACGGACTCTGTTGCCTCAGGGAGACTCTTTGACTCTGCGGTGTTTGAAATCCAGATCCAAAGGCTTCCGGAGAGAATACACCCACCACCCCCCCCCCCCCCCCCCCCCCCCCACCCACACACCCCCCACCCCGCACTCATCCGGTTCTTTTTTTTCCCGGAAAAAACCCTAAGGAGGAAAAAAAAATTCAATACAAACTAAATTTAACTAAACCCTGTAAACTATATCTAGGCCGGGTGGGGTGGGTGGGGGGGGGATTTAAAAAAAAAAAAAAAAAAAAAAAAAAAAAAAAAAAATGAAGACATGAAGAAAAACTATATACTTCCATCAAGCATCATGAATTTTAAATATGTGTGTATATTTGCTTTATTTATGCACTTTCCAAACTGTTTTTAATGCTGTGAAATTTTTTTCATTATTATTATTATTATTTTCAGGTTTATTTTCTTGTAGGAGAAGCTACCTGCATTATTTTTTATTTAGGATTTTGCTTTTCGTCTGTTTTTGTATATTCCTTGCATAAACGGAAGCAGGTCTTGTGATGTTAATCCTATAGGGATCCTGCCCAAGTCCTGCCCAAAAGGTAGCTCTCAATCCCTCCCAGTAAAGAATCTGATCTGATCGAGTGAAGTAGCCTGATTGGTCAAGTGACGCGAGGACAGTATAATCACAGAGCACTTCATAATACCCTGGCAGAGGGGGCAGTTCTGATGAAAATGCCCTACGTTTTTCACAATAAGGATGGGTACAACCAAGACGGCAGCGCCCCTGTCAGGTGCAACCGCTTTGAGAACAGCAGGACATCTGCTTGGCCTGCCCGATCCTCGGACGACAATCAAGATGCTAAAATAGAGGATGTGAGAGACCGTCCCACATCTTGTAGACTCGGTGGCTATTACAAAATGACCAAAGACACGGGAGTGGGTGCTAGTATTCAGGCAGGGCGGTGTATTTGTTTGCCTGTGCTTTATAATGCAGGACACCGTCCTGAAAAGAACAGTGGGGGAGGGATTGAGGCTTGGTGGTTAAACTGCAAGTGAATTTGTGTATCTGACCCCGTCTCTTATGCGGAGGTCTTCTGTCACCCAATTGTATAGCAATTCTGTGAGCCCTCATTTCAAGGGACCCATACGAAATTTATAATGCATTTATATTATTCATTAGACACACACTAAAAAGTGGAATGGTTCAAACTGCAATGCAGGGGTCCTCTGTTGCACATATTATATCTACCTGCCTCGCTTCCCCACATGAGATTGGGTCAATTGCACCTGACTTGAACACTAGTAGCGTATTAACTTCTAACTCTTAAGTGCCCCGCGCACAGCCAGTGTTCTGTTGGAGGCGTTTCATTAAAGACTTGCGTTCTCCTGTGCAGAATTGTGTCTCGTGGCTGGATTGGTGGGTCAGTAAGGGTCAGAGGTGACGGGGCTCTTGCAGTTCTTATTGTTCAGCGGTGTCCTGATCTCGGAGCTGTGCAGCTGGTTCAGATTGGCTACACCTTTTCTCTCCTTGTTTGTACGCTCTACTGTTGTGGTCAGTGAAGAGAAAGCCTGTGTTCCCTAAAAACACGAAAGCCACTCTGCATATTTTTTTAATTCTGGTTAACCTACACAAAGCAACTAGTTGCAATACAATACACAAGTCCCAGGGTAGCTTGTAGGACTGGTTTAAACAAACAAAGAAAAAAAAAAACAACATTCCTCTAATTATTCTCATTGTTCTGCTGTTTAACTTTAAACAGTAAGGGCTCTGTTTTATAAACAACCCCCTCCATTTCCTAATAAACAACACAATAATAAAGCTAGCATTTAACCACTGTTTCAAATTCACTTGGAATCCCCCCCCCCCCCAACAGGCACACAGACCGTGCCTTCCTTTACCAGGACTTGCCAGTTGTTTAAGTCGGCATCCGCTTTTTGGCCCCAATAGAAAAGAACAACACTGTTCATGCCAGTTCATGCCCCCCCCTGCATGCAAAGTCCCGTGACTCTTCACACTGTACTACAGGTTTGGACACCAGTGCTACCGATTCCCAGCACTTTGAGGGATTTCTGCAGTGCAGGTAAAATCCTACCCAGTGAGCAAAATAGTGTTTCAAGATCAGAAATAAGCTGAGACAATAAAGGAAAAGTGGCCTGCCCCTGAAAGTCACTCCTGCTCGCACGCACGCACGCACACACACACACACACACGGTTAGGGTTATAACAATACAGTTAAAGAAACAAATTTAGAGGTGCCAGTTAAAAATGCTCCAAAAAATTACAAAGTAGCCTGTCTTCAAATGAGGACAATGGCACTTACTGGGGAAGGCAGCATTTCCATATCTTTGAAACATGCATTAATATTAACAGAGCAAGGGGGGGATAGTTAGCAACTTCCCAAGCCTCCCGTGTCAGTCTATTGTGCATGTGGGCACGGCATCACTGTACACTCGTGTGTGTTCGCTCTGTCCTGCTGGCGCAGTGTGAAATATCCTGAAGAATGTATGCCAGGTTGACAAGTGATTTACCTTGTTGGTTGATACAGGATTCAAATGAAGTATGGGTGTGATCTGCTTCATGTCACTCCATGAAACAAAATATTTGTATTTTATTTTTTTGACTTGTAAACAGAAAAAAAATAATAATAATGTAAAGTGTTGTTAGTTGTTATGAAGATGTGCAGTGGCCAGTATACTTAATTGCTGTATTTCAAATAAATAAATAAATAGTTAACCTGCAATAATGTGTAACTGACTAGCTATTGGATTGCCTTATTGAGAGAAAAATGCATATTTGATAGCTTTCCATTGTAGTGAGATTATTTTTAATTTGATTTAAATAATTTAATAATTAAATTTAATATAATATTATATATATATATATATATAATATATATATATATATATATATATATATATATATATAATCAATATTATAATCAATTTTATTTTGTCATGCTGCTAATATTGACTCGAGTGAGATCCATGTCAGATTTACTTTATGTAATTACTCTTTCTTCTTGAGTTGTAACTGTGATTATAATATTTGTTACCTTCAAGAAAATATTTCAAAAGAAGCCATGGGGAGAGTTTCTCTTGTGTGTAAAGCATGGGGAGCGGTCTGTGTGCTGTATTCAATACCAGGCTGGAGGCGCGGGGCTGATGTTTGTGAAACTGTTTTGTTTTTTAAAGACTGAATTCCTATTCAAACCACTGTGAGCTGTCTGGGTGTTTTTTTTCCCCCTGTACAAATTATACGGTCAGCAGACAGGAGGTGGAGCAGACAAGCTACTTGATGTGATGATGGGTTTTTGTTTTGTTTAGTTTTATTTTTTATGTTCTCTACTTTAAGAAGAAAGTCGAAAAGTTAATGAGATCGGTCAGCGTGAAGAGTAACCAGGAGCAGCATTACAAATACAGATGAAACAAAAAATTGTGACGTTCTCTGAATAAAGCGTCTGTATATTATAATATAAAAAATAAAACATTGAGAAAATAAAAACTATAAAAAAATTCTGTGTTTGCTTTTTTCGGGGGGGAGGTAATTAAATGCTTTGTGTATTTAGTGGTTTGGTTATTAAATGTGTAGTTAATGAAATATATAGAAAACAGCATTCAGCTGTAAAGGAAATGTCTCAAACTATACTTCCTTAAACAGAAGTATTAAAAATAAATACATGTTACTTAGTTAGCTGCGTTAAAATGTAGATTTGATCATCCTTCGATGCACGCACACCTAGGTTTTGACATCATGACAGACACGCATGATCTGAAGAACGCAGGCTGCAGACACAAACCACTGTATTAACTACAACTCCCAGGATGCTGTAGGAATCAACCTGCTTCCACTGTGCAGTTTAAACACAAAGTGATCGCTGTCTGTGACCTTGGCATGATGTGAGAGGCGATCCGGTTTGAAACGTTTTATTATTCTTCGTTGCAAAAACATTGTGTCGTGACCTCCATTTTATCAACGGGGCAAATGATGTGTTGTTGTGAAACCATGTGTGAAATTGAGTTTCATTGCTTTGGAATTTGATTGTAATTTTTGAAAAAGTAAGTCTTTTGCATTGCGAAAATATGTTGGGTTATCACTTTGAATCTATTATTATACATACAGTATACAGGGATGGAAATAAGGCTCCTATTGCATAGCAATTTGACTCATTCCAGGTTCTAATACAAGCTTGATTAGCCCCAGTGTACAGGTAACAAGCTCAGTGTGTCTTACTAAACTTCTAGTAAAACCAGGAACGGATCGAACTGTTGTGCAATGGGAGTCTAATTTCCAGCCCTGGTACCTATGTGTGTGTATATATATATATATATATATATATTTTATTAGTGTGTGTATTTATTTGTCTATATATGCACTCTCGTTTTTATCAACCAATACATACACATCATAACCTTTGCATAAAAAGACAGCCGTGAGAAGTTAACTAAAAATGATCTATTATATATAATTCCATTCGAGTATCTTGTTCACGTCATTAATTCTTAAAATTATAAATAAAGGAACGGACAACAAAAGCCCACCCAGTAAGTGTGTCTAACCTGGAGAGCCCGAATCCTGCAGGGTTAATACTTGTCTTCACCTCCTCAATGGGTAAAGATCTGGAACAGCAGTTAATCTAGACTAAGCCAGTAACTGGTTGAATTAAGTAGCGGAGAAGCTCGATTGAAACCAGAAGATCTAGTAGCTCTCCAGGACCAGGGTTAAAGATAAGCCAGTAACTGGTTGAATTAAGTAGCGGAGAGCTCGATTGAAACCAGAAGATCTAGTAGCTCTCCAGGACCAGGGTTAAAGATAAGCCAGTAACTGGTTGAATTAAGTAGCGGAGAGCTCGATTGAAACCAGAAGATCTAGTAGCTCTCCAGGACCAGGGTTAGAGATAAGCCAGTAACTGGTTGAATTAAGTAGCGCAGAGCTCGATTGAAACCAGAAGATCTAGTAGCTCTCCAGGACCAGGGTTAGAGATAAGCCAGTAACTGGTTGAATTAAGTAGCGGAGAGCTCGATTGAAACCAGAAGATCTAGTAGCTCTCCAGGACCAGGGTTAGAGATAAGCCAGTAACTGGTTGAATTAAGTAGCGGAGAGCTCGATTGAAACCAGAAGATCTAGTAGCTCTCCAGGACCAGGGTTAGAGATAAGCCAGTAACTGGTTGAATTAAGTAGCGGAGAAGCTCGATTGAAACCAGAAGATCTAGTAGCTCTCCAGGACCAGGGTTAGAGATAAGCCAGTAACTGGTTGAATTAAGTAGCGGAGAGCTCGATTGAAACCAGAAGATCTAGTAGCTCTCCAGGACCAGGGTTGGAGACCCCCTGACCGAGGGGCTTAAAATAAGGAGTTTAAAAAAAAATTCCAAAACGGGTCCAATCACAGCAGTCCCTCTGTTGAAACCACACCCTTGTCCCTCCCCTGGGTCCTCATCTCCGGTGGGAAGTAGCCTCGATCCAGCTGCTTTGTGTGAGCACCGTGGACAGTCTGAACTCCGCTTTTCCTGTTCAGTAAACGCGATCCTCAGTCTTGCTTTGTTGAGCACCTTCTCCTAGTTTTAGCTTGCACTATAAACCTTTCATTTAGTTTCAAATCCGCCAAGTAGAACTAGCTCAGTTTATCAAGTGCAGCGGTTCCCAAGCCTGGGCCTGGGGACCCCCTGTGTCTGCTCCCGGTTACTTAACTAGACCCTTCACTGAACTGAGCACTGGTCTATTGTTTTCAGCTCTTAAACAGTTGCAGATTAAGTTAGCTAGAACATTGTATTAGTAAACTGAACTCTGCAACTGTTTTAGAGCTGAAAACAATTTAGAAGGTCTAACAATTCAATGAAGGGTCTAGTTAAGTAATTGAGAGCTCGGTTGGAATGAAAACCAGCCGACACAGGGGGTCCCCAGGACCAGGCTTGGGAACCGCTGCCCTAGTGGACCCCTCTTTGCAACCCACCGTGACCACAAGCTGTTTGCGTGCTGCTTTTGTTTCTGTTGTGTCTTTTGTTTAATGTAAGAGAAAAAAAAAACAGGAACGAATCCTGAAAACAAAAAAGAACCAAGTGAGTAATTCTTGGCTAAATCCACGACTTGTGCTGCTCACAGTGTGTGTGTCTGTGTGTGTGTAGAGTGTAGACCTTAGAACAGCCGGTCTCAAATGTAATCATGTTGGTGATTCTTTCTCCCAAGCAGTTTTCATTCATCAGTGTAACTTGAATCCCCCCCCCTCCACACACACACACATTTTTATATTGTCCAGTCCCATTAAAGGGTTAAGTCTGGCCCCTGCTATACACTGTGGCTAATCAAGCTTGTATTAAAACCTGGAATGGGTAAAACTGCTATGCAGTAGGAGTCTTATTTCCCGTCCCTGATTCATGCAAGCAGTACGTTTTTTGTTTCTTTTTAAAGCTATTTTATTGGTTGATTTAACTTCTGAGTGCGTCAGAGGAATTCTTTGTCTTTGATTTCTGCTTCCTACCTGAAGGGGCCTTTGTGCTCTTGAAATGAGTAATATTTGAGCTGACCCTATTAAAAAGGTATAAAAAAAAAATAAAAACTTAGTTCATACAGCCCAACATATATAACAGCTGATGCAGTGCAATGAGAACAGGGTGATCGTTAACAACGCTAGGAACCAGTGGCTTATATAATGTACTGAAATCCAGGAGGGCAGCTAATACCCAATCCTGGTTTTATTGCTGCTGGAGACAGTCTGCACAATCCTTGCTTGTGTTTGGGGCTCCTGACGTGGTGATGCTGGATTACCCGGAGACGTGCCCTTGAAGGGACAGGCTCGCTGCAGGAGCAGACAGGAAGCTCAGAGGGGCTTAGGAGCTGGATGTGCATCATCACTCAATCAGACTGTGAGCTCCCTGGATTCCACCTGCCCCCACACTGAGCCTCTGCAGTCCTTCACATTTTGTGAGCAGTATATACTTGCTGTTCACCTTCTCTACCAGGAGGTGGCAGCACAGCCACATAAACAGCCAGGCCTGCTTTGATGTTGTGTCAATTCTATTATCAGCAAGTGTTTTGCGGCACAGTGGGCTTGGGGACGATCATGTTTGTTTTTGCATTTGGGCTAAAATAACCTCCCCTTTTAAAAGGTTTGGGTTTTGTTTTTGTTTAGGGAAGAACGTTGATACACTGATCGGTGGTTTTTGGAAGCTTGGGTCAGTTCACGACTTGCTAGTGAGGGAAGTTTTCCTTAGTGCATTGGGGTGTTGACTGGTTAGAACAAATATTTGTGTAAATGTAAAGCTTCTCACTATCTGAATTTTAATTAGTTGCTATCATTTGGAAACACTACTCTTTTTTATTCCAAATTGCAAAGTTGCAATAGTACGGTCCAGCGCAGTGGCTAAGAATTTATTGTACGGTGAAACACGGTGGACGGTAACAGGCTCGACTCTGTTGTGGAGAATTACACAAACGTTGCATTGTACTGCACTGTACCAGCGTGCAATACATCGTGCGTGTGTTTTGGCTGGTGCGGACATTAAACAAAGCGTGGCCTGTATGCTATTCACAGATATTAAAACCACTTATATAGTTTACCAGTTTTGCATTTCCACCATGTTAGTGAATCGTATTTACTTATTCATTCGTTTATTTAGAACAAGAACATGTATTTTTGTATTACTTTATTAGTTTTTTTTTTTTTTTTTTGCAAACAAAAACAACGTGTGCATTATGTTTATCTAATATAAATGTACGTATATAATAAAGAATCCGAACAAACGTTAATCAGTCGTTTCTTGGTTTCAAATAAAGAGGAAAGCAGAGAGCCCAGTCCTGGAGATGGACGGCTGCAGGCTGCGCCGGGGCCGCTTGGGAGACAAGGCTCTGAGACGCCTGGCAGAGATGCTGGACAACCTCGCGTGTGGCTGGAGGAGTCTGGCCATGGCGGTGGGCGAGCAGCCGCGTCTGTGCGGCAGGTGAGGTAGTAGCAGAAGCCGAGTGCAGTCCCCTCTCAACACTAGCCATTAAAAACTCATAACTTCTACCAGGATCCGGAGTTGAAAACAGCACTATGTCTTTAATGGGCTTGATGTTAGGATACAGTTTAGGGTTGTGATTTTCAGGCAGTTTGGCTATTTAGGTGTTCTGAACGTGTATTGGTATGTTATAGTACAGTTTGCATAATTACGGTTTATTCATGTCGTTTATTTATTTTGTCTTTGTTATTGTCGTTGTTTATTGTGCGTCCCTCATTCTGTTTTCTTTTTTTTTCTTCCTTGCATTAGAATTGTAGTGATTCAAAATGCGTTATTTTTGTTACTGACGAGTGTAAACATCAATCTCTTTCCTACTTTCTGTGAGGTCTCTAAATTACGGTTTAGTCCAATAAAAGCTTTCTCCTCTCCTTCTCTATGTCTCTCATCGCCGGACTGATCCGGCTATCATTTCCCTTAGCAAAAAACATATTCACCGAAACTTTCAAGACCGTTTCAACAGGTTTCATGCGCTGCAACGCAAGGCTAAAAGAATTGAATCTGTTCAGTCTTGAACAAAGAAGACTACGTGGCGACCTAATTCAAGCATTCAAAATTCTAAAAGGTATTGACAGTGTCGACCCAAGCGACTTTTTCAGCCTGAAAAAAGAAACAAGGACCAGGGGTCACAAATGGAGTTTAGAAAAAGGGGCATTCAGAACAGAAAATAGGAGACACTTTTTTACACAGAGAATTGTGAGGGTCTGGAATCAACTCCCCAGTAATGTTGTTGAAGCTGACACCCTGGGATCCTTCAAGAAGCTGCTTGATGAGATTTTGGGATCAATAAGCTACTAACAACCAAACGAGCAAGATGGGCCGAATGGCCTCCTCTCGTTTGTAAACTTTCTTATGTTCTTATGTTCAGATCTGCTGTGGGGAGTTTGCCTCGCCGTGCTTGCTGGGAGACGCGTTACACCTTCGAGATGTGAAAAGCGGGATCAAAGACAGACAGCAGGAGGTCAGGGGTTGATCACAAACTCGAAGCAGGGAGGCGTCTGTGTTCTGCCGCGCAGTATATAGAAGCTGCATTTCCCGGTTCCAAGATGTTCAATGAGCAAGACAGCTATGTTGCTTTTGTTATTAATCCTTAATAAGTGGGATATCCATTAAAAAAGTCCATGTAGATGCATCTCTGAATATCCATGTAGATGCATCTCTGAATATCCATGTAGATGCATCTCTGCACATCCATGTAGATGCATCTCTGAATATCCATGTAGATGCATCTCTGCACATCCATGTAGATGCATCTCTGAATATCCATGTAGATGCATCTCTGCATATCCATGTAGATGCATCTCTGCATATCCATGTAGATGCATCTCTGCACATCCATGTAGATGCATCTCTGCATATCCATGTAGATGCATCTCTGCATATCCATGTAGATGCATCTCTGCATATCCATGTAGATGCATCTCTGAATATCCATGTAGATGCATCTCTGCACATCCATGTAGATGCATCTCTGAATATCCATGTAGATGCATCTCTGAATATCCATGTAGATGCATCTCTGCACATCCATGTAGATGCATCTCTGCATATCCATGTAGATGCATCTCTGAATATCCATGTAGATGCATCTCTGAATATCCATGTAGATGCATCTCTGCACATCCATGTAGATGCATCTCTGCACATCCATGTAGATGCATCTCTGCACATCCATGTAGATGCATCTCTGCATATCCATGTAGATGCATCTCTGCACATCCATGTAGATGCATCTCTGCATATCCATGTAGATTCATCTCTGCATATCCATGTAGATGTATCTATGCATATTTCTTACATGCCCCTAATAAGTGGGTCAAGGTTTGTTCCCATCAGAGGAAAGGGACCTGGGGGAGGGACGTGGGTGTGGTTTATACTGAGGCACTGCTCTGATTGGATACAAATTCTCACATTTTGGAATCTTTTTAAACTCCTCGGCTTGTCGATGTGGACCAGAGATAAAGTCAATGTTGCCTCGGAGTTGGTTATATTAATTTTTTTGAGTGTGTATGTGGGTGGGGTGGGGGGCATAAAATTAGATTGCTGGTATCACAGTTGAGACCACACCCCCGTCACCCCCCTTGGGCGTGTCCTACATATGACAAACAAACTGTAGTCATGTTGGCTCTGAGCCTACTGGAGTATAAAAACCAGGCATAGAGGCGACACAGACAGAGAAGCTCCCAGTACCTGCAGGTCATCAAGATCATCGATGTGGTGTCTCTCACCAGAGCTTCAGGTAACCACTAATAAAGATTTGAAGCATGGTCTGGCCTCATGGTTATAGCGTGACAAAGTAGTGAAATCCCTGTTGAGCTTCATTTCTAACCCTTCCTTGTGAGGGAAACTAGACTCCACTGTGATGGCACTGACGCCCGCTCCGTGTGTGTGTGTTGCAGCAAGGAGCTGAAGAGTTGCTCCCTGCAGGTTCTGAGGTCCAACGGCAGCCCGAGCCGGTACCTCTTCTCCCAGCTATCGGACCGGGCCTGTTCTGTGGGGTACCTGCTGCAGAGCCTCAAGAAGATTGACCACAAGGAGGCAGTCCAGTATCTGACAGCTGCAGGTTCCTGCGCTTTATTGATCTCATTACAGCTAAATACAGCCCAGTGAAGCCAGGGGGTGGGCGGTTCTTTAAATGCATCTTTTAACCTGAGAGCTGCAAGGTTGTTGGTGTGTGCACCCAGCCTAGCAAGCCCGCATTTGAGTGTGCTGGAGTTTTGTGCCCCTTATAAAACGTATTTCAAAGCATGGGTATGTTGGGTATAAGGTATGTTGTTTCCTCCCTGTGTTTCCTCCCAGATAGAGATCCAAAAGCACAGAGAGAGGGGTGGGTTTTGCACAGAGAGATTTAGTAATGCACAGCTATAGGAGCGAATATCGGGCTGCTCTGAGTTTCTGTTCGGCGACAGGATATACCTACTTAAAATGTCTGCAGTTTTTTGCATATTTTCCCGCAGATTTGGACTGAACTGTCTACTTGCTATGTCTGCATGACATTCTTGACAATTTGGTTTATTTATATTCTCCAAAGTTAGCTGTAGGGTGACCAGCTAAACATTGTAATTTTGCACCCCCCCCTGCCCCCCTCCTAAAATTCTAGGGGGGGGGGGGTTGCAAAACATTTGGCCCTAACTGCATATATTGGTAGGAGTCTGTTCCTCACGCTGGCCGTTTTACAGGTCACTTTCTTGGGAAGAAAAGTCTCTCTGCCATCGCATTAACCCCAGGACTCAAAGAGCTGGAAACGGCGCGTCCAAACCCTCACACCGCATGCCCGTGACAGTGAGGGGAATCGGGGACAGACAGCAGGAGACAGAGAGGCAGGCTGCGCAGGCAAGCAAGCTGCAAAGAGATCGTTATAACCCTTTGAAAAATAATCATTTTACGAATTAGGACTTTACATGGGAAATTAGGTTTAAAAACATATTGCAACATTGTAAGAAAAGGGTAACTTGCCCTAAAAATAAACAGATAAATAAATAAATGTAAAGCTTCAATTCACGAGTTGCTTGTAAAAACAGGAGTCAGTTAAACGCGGCTAATATTCCCTGTAGCTGTTGAAGAATCCCTTCTTCCTCCACAGGTCTTCGCCTCTCTTCTTCGGCGGGTGGAGCGACGTGTTGTGGAGAGATGGCCGGAGCAGCTAGCTGGGATGCGGCTTCTTTGTGGGCCGCCAGCAGCATTAACACACTGCCTTTCGTTACGATAGAAAGGAGAACGAAAACCTCCAGTTTACAACACAGCAGTCCAGAATGGTCACACCATCTATTATATTAACCCGGGCAGGAATTAACAGTACTTACTGAATATTTAACGAGCTAATTTCGTATACTCGTCTCAGGATACTAACGGCAGCTTTTCTCCAGCCACAGTGATTTATGCATCGTTCACCTCCTAGTCTCTGTAAATCGCTTTGGATAAAAGCGTCTGCTAAACGGCTAATAATAATTTTCACGTCAAGAGGCGTAAAATGTATCGGGTGTCATGTTGCTTTCTCTCCACTGGGTGCCGCTGTTGTAAACTGGGTCCAGTGTATGTTATTGAATTACATTATTATTATTATACCATGTTAGGAATTGGACCATTCGCCGTGGCTTTGATCTGAAATGGCCCCTTTCTCCTTAACTGTAGCTTTTGTTTCCTATTAACTGAATCGTGCTATTTCTGGTTTCGGATAAATCCCCAGTTTCCAAGATTAGAAATAATCCAATCCAGCGCGGGATCCCAGATTGTGTGTCCGGGGCATGTTCTTTATCCCCTGGGTAGATTGTCTGTCAACAACCCCTGTCCTCAATCGTTAATGCAGGACCTATTCTCTGACTTCGTAGAACTAGATTATAAAATACTGGCCAGTAAGGCAAGATGGGTCTATCTGTCGGACCATTAAGACACAGAACCGGTGAATGAGAGTGGCAAATAAAAAAAACAAACAACGGGGAGTTAAAATGAAGCACGGTAAACGCACAGAATACGCATGGAGAAAGTCCGGCCAATGTACCGTGGCCTGCTGTACAGCTATACCATAACTTATCATACAAGACAAACAAAACATACGGTCTCGGTCAAAAAAAAGAAAAAAAAAACTGGCGCCAGGCATCAAACCGGACCCCCTGCCCCCCCCTCCAATGATGTCATGCGAAAAAGCTGTTCCCCATTGTAAAGCTTCCTTAATCAACCCTTATTAATTCCGCTCGCTTCCCTCATTATCCCGGCTCAGAAACGCGTCCCCTGAACTGTACTGCTGGATTCAACCCCGGGCCCCATTAGCAACCTTCAAGGGAATCAAATAATAGATTGCGCAATTAATTAGTAGTTAGAGACTTAATTGTTCTTAATGAGCTGGCGGACCCCCGCCCCCAAAGCGCCTGCTGATGGGTTTGGGAGCCCTGTTAGTCCAGCACTCGCCCCCTGATTAAACCAGCCGGCGCTGGCGGCTTTGTTTCTTAAATGCACTTTTTTATGCTACCCTGTCAACCCGTCTTTGTCTTAAGAGCCCGGAGCTCAAACAAAGGCAAAACAAACTCTACGTGGGCCGGAGCAGCTTCATATTCATCCCAGCGACTTCGGCAATGAAAAAACTACCGCAGGACTTGACAAGGCGCTGCAATAACACAGCTACCCCCGTCAGCCATTGTGAATAGATGATAACACGGCGCTGGCTAAGGCTAAGTTGGAACATCTTAAACAGAGAATGTTTTCTCCACTTGACCGCATTGCTAAATGTGTTCCTAATAAAGTGTCCCCGTCTCCAATACTCAAAGCATAGATTTATATTACCAGGTGTGTCAGTAGTTTTATCAATTGGTCTGCAGTGCAGGGAACGGTTCTGACACAAGGATTTTATTTTGAACCCATCGCGCGGATTGTGTGGGTAGCTACTTGGCACAATAAGTGACAATCGTCTAACAACTCGTTTTTGCCTGCCCTGCACTGTCACTGCACACCACTTTATCGATGTTATAATTACAGGCTAATAAGAGAGAGATCGGTGTATTCTGTTCTCTCTATGCTAGTTCGTAACAATTGTAAACGTTCTAACGTCATCAGTAGGAACCAACGAGAGAGCCCTCCTAATTACGCGTCAGGTGACACTGCCTAAAACTCACCCCAGGCTAATTCTCACCCCGTGCATTTTTAGTCTTATTCTCACCCTCGTAGCTAGAAGTAGCCTAGAGGGGATAAAGGAACTTCAGCTGCACCCAGTACAGTGGTGTAGCGGAGCTGGGGCACATGACTCGCGTCTCTCGTACAACTGTCTGATTCAGTCAATAGTCCTTTTGGCGCAACGAAAAGAGCATTAGGCGCAGAGTGGTGGGAGCTTCCGGTCAGTGCAGTAATTCCAGAGCCGTCAGCCCTCACCTCTCCCAAGCCACAGCTAAGACTAATTGAGGGATTTTCCACTTCATTACACCTGGCGAATTGCGCAGTCACCCCGCCGCGGTCGTTACTCTCTTTATTTTCCTTTCCTGAATCAGAATATTTAGTTTCCAACTTTTCAAAAGTGTAATGCAGTCCTTCCCAGTGACTGTTCGCTATGCGCGGTATGTGTTTGATCTCCCGTGCGTAAATTATCTATTATATATAATTAAATACAACGCCGCAGTAATCCATGTAGCTAATATAGAATAGCATAGTAAAGGTATATAATAACCTGTGGTGAAGGTATATCTAAATAGCATGGCCAACTACATCATAAGTCGATTGTTTTGATTTATTTGCACGTTTTTATGATGTTAAATATAGGTAAATATTTGCTGTAAATGCTTTGAACATATGTCTATAAGCAGGAGTGGCGGTAAGACTCCCATTGCATAACGGTTTGATCCACTTCTGGTTTTACTATGAGTTTATTAAGACACACCTGAGTGTGTTCCTTGTATACTGTGGCTAATCAAGCTCATAGTAAAATCTGGAATGGGTGGAACTGCTATGCAATAGGAGTCTTATTTCCATCCCTGATGAGTGTCTGATTAAACACAAAGCGGTTCGCAGAACTGTTTTCAGGACTCTTTTTTGAAAAGCGTTTAAGAAAATGGTTTTTAGGTTAAAGAGTTTAATCAACGCTTGCAAAATTTTAAATAAGATTCAAACCCTCTCTAAAACGGACGAAAGGGATTCGAGAACGTAAACGTGATTTTATTTAATCAAAATGGGTTTAAAAAAAAACATTTTGAAGTGTCCTTGCACACAGATTACTGTGCCTACTGATTTGAACCAGTGTATTTTGGAGCGCTGGCCATCAAGCTGATTTCCCCAGCTAAGATTAAGCAGAACCCCCCCCCACTAACAAGTAAAATGTGTCAAAGTACAGCACTTGTCAAGTAATACAATTAAGACTAGTCCCTCGCCATATTCTTTATCCTCCCCTAAAGCTGTTTGTGTGTGTGGTGATTGTCATGGGGGGTATAAAAGCAACACCAGGTTGGAGTTTGCTGGTAAATCGAGGGGGTTCCCCCAAAGCTCCATCTGTCTCAGAGCAGAGTTCACACGCTGCTAATGTAATTATTGAGAGCAAACTGCGTGGAACATGTGCTCCAGTGGCCAGGCCTGGGGGCAATTACCCAGCTGGCAGCCCCACTCTGAAGGCCTCCCGCCAAGGCACTGACTGACTGGAGTGCTCATCTTCCTAACAGCCTGGCATGAGAGAGAGAGAGAGAGAGAGAGAGAGAGAGAGAGAGAGAGAGAGAGAGAGAGAGAGATGATTTGAACATTCGGCTTTGAATAGTGTAGGACAATTTAAAGGGACGCTTTCATCCCCTACCTGTTTAATGCACTGTTTTGCGCGTACTGCCTGATTCTCTACTGTTTTCTGCCTAGATCATTATTTGCAGTGCTCACAAGCTAATCCAGCAAAATGTATTCTGAAAATATACAAATGCTGCACACTGAAGCCCAAATGTTGAAGCCTTGTGCATGGAAGCCTGTGCAACGCTAATGTTCTTCCCCACAGTCCGCTTTCAGGAGTCTTTTCAGAAGCAATGTATAGTCCCAGGCTGCCGTCGCAGCATCGCTGGACCTGGCACTGTGTCCAGCTGGCACCAGCCCCTCCTGGGTGTGGACTGGCGACCCAGTGCACTGCCAGCGAGCGTCTTGACCACAATGCATGCACGCTAATGCAGTGGTATTGCAAAGTTATCCCATTGCTCTTTCTCAAACTTGTCTGTAAGTAAATGCGCTAGTGAGGAGGTTGATTGTGTGCAATGGGACCATCACAGCTCCAAAGCTAGTCAGGGCTGAAACAAGCCGGGCCCATTTAGAGTTGCAAGAACCAAGCCGTTGAGACAGAGATTAAACTAGACTTTTATTTTGTAATGTTCCCAACCTTTTCCAGAATGTGGAAGACAACATCTCAGTAGAACTACAAGAAAATAAAACCAAAAAAAAAAAAAAAAAAACACATTAATATAATCGTATCTGTACACAAACTCGGAAAAAATAGATTCCCTTTCCAGATCTCCATTGTAATGTACTTTTTAGTTTTTCTTTATTGCATGATCCTTTAGTTTAGCATTGGTCCGGTCTGTTCAATGCTCCTCCCAGTACCTTAACCATGCCCTTCATTGGTCCAATACAGATTGTGAGTGAAGGGGCGGGGGCGGGGGGGGGCAAACGAATCCCTTTGCGAAAGAGAAACTAACGATCGAGACGGGGTTTGAAAGGCATCGTGTGCTGATCTGCAATAGAGCAGGGACGCCACTGCAGTCAGTCAGCAAAGGACTGGGGGATGACCGGAAAAACCCAAACAGTGTCACCACCATAGGGGCACCTATTCTTAAAAAATATAAA
This sequence comes from Polyodon spathula, assembly GCF_017654505.1. Lineage (NCBI taxonomy): Eukaryota > Metazoa > Chordata > Actinopteri > Acipenseriformes > Polyodontidae > Polyodon > Polyodon spathula. Next base: position 18,001,876 of record NC_054559.1, read on the forward strand.
CAGAATACACTTTACAGGTGATCAGATTTATTAATGAACATGTTGTGGTCAGACAGGAGTAACAGGGACCATAGTGAGCGAATGATGATCACTCGTCATTCTAGTCTACACTTGTGCTATAACCCTGGAACAATGTAACACTGCGAAACACTTTGTAAACTCTAGTTTCCTTTTCTAGTCGTAGAATGAAGCTAGTGAGGTACAATTCTTGTAACCTTCTAAATAAGTTATAAAGTTAAGAGTTCCTTCTGTTTACATTGAAACACCACAGAAATAAAATAACCAAGCAGCTCACACATCTTCCCCACTCTGCCCTGTCTAGATTCTTGTCCTGCTGTCTATGGTAGACCATTGAAATCAAAGTTTAATTTATCCTTTGGTAGGTTTGCCCAACCCTTAGCTGCACTTAAGACAGAAGCCATAAACAATCACTACAGCAAAAGGTACAGATCTAGACCTAATGGCAAATCTAGCCTTTTAATGAGGCCCTTTTAAGAGTAAAGATACAATCTAAATGTGTCTTAGGGAGTAGAACACAAGTGCATCAATTCAGAGTTTAAAAGGGCAACGAGCAAACTGCTGGTGGGGTCCACTTTTTTCCTCACCCCTGTTCTTTATAGCTCTTGGGGAGTGGGGACCAATATATTTCTTTCCCCCCCATGTATCAAATGGACTGTTCCCAGACTACCAGCTTTTTTTTTTTGGAGACTGTATCATTTGCATGTACATTCATAGCAGAGCAGAGCTGAAATCAGATGATTGCATTGATTCAGAAGCCCAGTTAATTCACAGGAATCCACAGCCTTTATATACATCGCTTTTGGCTTTTTAAGTCTCTTTAACCCCTTAACCGCAGAACATCTAACACAGTTGTCTCTCCGGGAGCTGGCTTCAAACAGCATCAAGATGCAATTCCTTAGGCATTTAGGGAGTAGCTCTAAAGAGATGCTGTCTAATTCCAGAGCACAGCTGCCCTAATGCGGAGGATTGTCTGAACGGCTGTCCCTTGTGTGTAACTTTTCTTACATTGGTAGACGATTCCAGAGGGGGAGGAGGGGGGACAAAAAGTATTTTTCTCTTATAAATTGCTTAACATTTTTATTTCAACATCATTTGATCATTTTTTTAATTAATAATATTATTATTATAATTTTGTATTGTTTTTATTAATTGTATTTGTTTAAAACAAACAAACAAACAGTTTTGTCTGTTTTAACCCTTCTGTCAGGTCAGTCAGATGGGCAGCCAGGTTTTGTCCATGGACTGAATGTGTTCCTTGGCTTTCATCCGCAGGGCAGCGATACTGGAGCTGCGCTGGTCCACGTCCTCCAGTGGATACTTGTCCACGAAGGTGGTGGAGCACTGGTAGGGTGGGGGTGCCATCTGTTGCATGCCCTGCGCCATGGATGGGGGGGTGTTGAGGTAGGGGTGGCTGGGGTACCCCGGCTGCATGCCCTGCGGGGGGCCCATGAACCCAGGGATGCTGTGCACTGGGGTGGCGCTGGACAGGGGCGAGGTGAGCCAGGGGTCCAGAGGCAGGGAGTTGCTTGTGGGGCCCATGTTGGCGGACATGGGTGGCCGGTTGAAGGACAGCATGGGTGAGTCATGCAGCTTCATGGTGCTGGCGTCCATCTTCTCCTGCCGACGCCACTTGGCACGGCGATTCTGGAACCACACCTGCAAAGGGAGGGTAGGAAAGCGAGGGTTAGAATAGCACTGTTGTGGAATGAAGGGAGGGCTGTGCTGTATGAATATGAGATATATTTTAGCTAGACTCTTACACCTCATTTCTGTGCATCACTCAACCCGGGTTGAAACTGTGCTGCCCCTGATACTGCGTTTCCATCTTCGTTTAGCCGACCCGCATTGGCTGCCAATCAGAGCTGCCCTTGATTATTTTTATTTTTTTCTGACCCCTCCCTCAGTATTTGACTGACCAATCAAGTGACGAGTGGGCGTAAACATTTAATCCACATCTGGGGTGAGCAGGTCTCTCTGTGCTTTAATATTCTGATATGTTTTTTTTTTTTAAAGTAACGGAAAGCTCAGAAGAATTGTTAGGACTAGCAGAAGCAAAGCAATAGCGTCCATCTTTTCAGTTTAGCAGCAAGGCATGCTGGGAAGAAAATGCAACATCCATCGCATTGCATGGAAAGTCAGGGAGACCATCAATGGGTGTTCAGGGGGAATGCGGGAGAACCCGGATCAGTTTGGATTTGAGCTCACTCCATGGTCATGGAAACGAGGTATCTTTGTGGTACACTTCCAACCACTCCTGATGCTCCTCACCTGGACGCGGACCTCGGGCAGGTTGACCTTGGCAGCGAGCTCCTCGCGGCTGTACACGTCGGGGTAGTGTGACTTCTCGAAGGCGCGCTCCAGCTCGTGCAGCTGGTACGTGGTGAAGGTGGTGCGGTTGCGCCGGTGCTTCTTCTTGGGCTGCTCCTCCTCCTCCAGCAGCTCGGGAGACTTCCCGTCGCTCTCCACGCCCTTCCGCAGCTCGCTCAGCTCCCCCTCGCACTTTTCGGAAAACAGGCCGGAGTCTGGGATGGAGATCCCACAAAAGTACAAGGTTAGCTCATGTGAATGCAATAATATATGGAGTTTAAAACTGTGTACTTGCTGCATACTTCCATATTAGAATGCATAAGATTGCAAACTTTAGAGTCTTGGTGGGGGGTTAATTGGTTCAATTAAACAATTTAGAACAGGGCTGGAACAAAGACGAGGAGTGGAATAACCCTCTAGGTCAGAGAGATTTGTCCCCATAGCTTTTTTGTGGATTCCTTATTAACAAGGACTTCATGGACAAGACAATAAAAATGCAAACAGGGTTTACAGCACAAAGCAGTGGTAGAATGTGCAGAATATGCAGTACAAATCCAGGCCAGGTACAGACTAACAAGTGAAAAATCCAGCCTGGGGCGGGACAGTGTCTTACAAGTTTAATGGCTTTCCCTTTTGTGTGGAAATGTCAGGACCCTGCCTAGTGTGTCCCACCTCTTCAAGTCTGTCTGCAACTTGATATCTGCTGCCCATTCACAAAAAGACAAAAATACTCTAACTAATGAGGGCAGGGTTTTTAGACTGGCTGGCGTTCCTCTCGTTAAGGGATCCGTGCAAAGCCGCTGCAGACCCAGCGGTTGCTACAAGTGCCGTCAGGCTGTGACACCAGGACAAAGGCAAAGGTCAACCAGGACTAATGATGCTGCTTCCTGACCTATCAGTCTGTCTGAACTCCTGACTGGGGGATTAGGAACCTGGCACCCTGGCCTGTGTTAAACACAAGGGCAGGCTCCAGGGTCCTGTCAAACTCCTGACCCCTGACCCCCTCCAGGCAGAAAAGAAAGTTTATCAGCTATCTCCTGATTGAGTAAGTTTACAAGGTAGCAGCACTGACAGACACAGTAGCAGATAGCAGATATCAATGGCTTTGGAGAAGCACGCAAAGGCACCAGTGCCACCTCTCTTTAAAAGCTCTGTGGCAGTGTTACAAGCTCGGTGTAATATATTGTAATGAAAGCATAGCAGGTTACCTTTAAAAAGGGGTCAAAGCACAGTCAAGAATGATTCAAGAATGTGAATGCATGTGATGTGCGGGGAAGCATGGGAGAACAGAGTGAATTGTAATCTTTAGATTTGCATTTACGCTGAAGTGCTCCTTTTATAGCAAGGGCAGCAAAAAGTGCATTGAAGTGCTGCAGCTGCAATCCATTATACACGTGTGTAAAGCAACAGGAACTCAGTTTAACTCCCCTTAATTTATCACCGTATTTTTGCTCTGTATGTGTAAGCTCCTGAGATCTACCAAGGTCACCATCAATCCAAGAACTCGCCAAGCTTCGCATCGGAGGCCTGACCAGAACACAATCCAACAAGCAGTGGTCAGACGCAACATTGAAAGATCACGAGACCTGCCTATATCAAGATTCAAGAATCTACAAGGGCTGACCCTGCTTAGCATCTGAGATCTACCAAGATCGCAATCCCCATAAAACCCTAGACCAGCTCCATCAATACCACACTGGAACATCTAATCAACCAGCCAGTGGGCTGGGCGCTATGCAACCTGGAGATCAGCAGATCAAGGGGCTTTCTCAAGTCCTTACCATGGAAGGCTGCATGATCAGAGTGGTCCCTGAGGGAGGAGAGGTGTCCGTAGGGGTTGGTGGGGTCTGGTTTCCCCAGGTCGCCCAGACTTTCCATGCCCGATTTGTGGGTCCCCGGGCCCCCAGGGTTCAGGAGGGGGTCGTGGTCCTTGCTGAAGCCCAGGATGACATCAATACTGTGGACACGCCCTCCCAATGCCACTCCTCCACCCTTCACCATCTCGTGAAAGTTTCCAGGCGAGAGACAGCTGTCATCCACCATGCTCATGGAATCCAGCGACAAATGCATTCGAACACTAGGATTCAAACAATCTTCCAGCCCGGTAATATATATATATATATATATATATATATATATATATATATATATATATATATATATATATATATATATATATATATATATATATTATATATATATATATTTGCTCAAAAGAGCAATATCTAAATTTATATTAAGAAAAATCTTCTATTTTTTTTTTTTTCAATTGCAGAATATTATCTAATAGTGTTTTTGTTTTTTTTTTCAATGCCTTGTAGTACCAGCAGAATCTGCAACAGAATAAAAAACATATTCACTGTATTTTACACCATCATCTTCACATGCACAGGACAGCATGGTGCTCTCATGAGTTCTCTACACTTGGGATTGCTATAGAATATTCTAACAGCAGTTTAGCATTGGAAAGATCAGCCAGGTTTATCTACAGTAAAATAATAGAGTGAATTCATATTGTAATCATGATGAGAAAAAACATGGTAAACCATAACAGTTTGATCAATCGTTTTAACTTGCACCAGTGCAGTGAAAATGTTATCAGTTATTGGGTCATCCTGGGTTTTTTGGGGGTGTTTTTTTTTTTTTTTGTTAGAGAATCCAACTGCGTCCAACTGCGTCGGTTTCTTTAAAACCTTCTAGTCCACTGCAGGCTCTTATAAACGGCCTGTATAGAGCAGAGAGAGGCTCTCGCGCTCACCGGACTGTAAAACAAATCGATAATGAATTTAAAAACGCTTAAAAAAATAAACTGGGCTTTTTCAATTAAAATTAAAATGCTCCTGTCCACAGTAAGACGCAGTGATTGTAATCTCGTGATCATGTTTTCCTGTTTGTGTTAGGTTATTATTAGTATGTATGTATTTAATTATTATATTTTGTTTGCATTTATATTGATGTCTCATAAATAAATTAATACAAACCTCCAACAATTATTATTGCCAGCAATTCGATAAATATGAAGCTAACAAGCTACGATCCCCTTTATTACATTGTATTAATAAAATACATTAAAAGCAACCATTGACTAATAGGAGGACTATATGAATGTATTATTAATAAAAATAGATTAATTTCCAATAACTAGCGAACAGATATCCCGGCAAAAGGGGCAATCACCCGAAGATTGTAAAAAGTAATTGCGTATTGATGTCAGTAATCTGGTTGTAATTTCATATAAACTTCCGTTGCTTTTTTTTTTTTTAATGGTTCGTTACAAATGTTGAAAAACTGGCCGGAAACGTTTACTTTTCAATGCGTTTCTGTAACACTGGCACATAATCAAATAGAAATACAAGTTTGAAGAATCTATGGAGAACGATACTTAAATAATTAAGTGTTTTATTTTTCTTTTATGGAGCTGGTTCCATAATTAATTGATGGTTCTTATTTGGAACCCTAATAAGTAAGGGTTCCGAATATGAACCACGTGGTAATTCTGCCAGGCACAATATTTCTGTATACTCAGGGACAGCGTGTTGGAAAGCGGGACATTTTATCTCAAGTCCAAATATTATTGGATGAATGCAACAGGCTGGTTAATTCCATTATCAAAATGCTTAACAAGTAACTAACTTAGCATTAACGCTGTTAACAAGTTAAACGAATTGTAGCCCAGTATAACAATATAGCAGGTCAAATCCCTTATTGCACGCATTAGAAATACATTAGTCCGAGGTGCAGCCTCGTAAGACAATTACACGCTAATGATCTTTCCGTTTGTGGAGCTAATTTGGAAAATCTGCTTTGAAGTTCTCTGAAATATTGTAGGTCTGGCTGCGCTAAGCTTTTGCAAAAGTAAAAAAAAAAAAAGCCTTCTGCGTGTTAAATGATGGGCCGGTTCATTTAAATTAGTACCAGTCTATCAGAATAACAAATGCACAGACTGGCCCTGATCCGAAATAATAAACAGCATCTCCGGCAGGCGTTTTCCAGTCCTTGCTGGTGCAATATTTGGAAGAGCGAGGTTTAACATCACGGGATATATGCTTGAATACCGGCATTATCAAGTTATGTGCATTATTATACATTTAGAGAACTGGACAAGCGTTGAAAATAAAGATACATCGACAAACCAAGCTATAGGCGAAGAGTTTACTGGAGTTTACGTCTTCACAGGATTATTTATTTATTTAATTTATTTATTTATTATTATTATTATGCGCTCCAAAAAAGTGTGTCAACATTATTTTTAGAGTGCAGAATTGTTACTACCATATCTTCATAAGAAATATATTTGACATTCATTTTTGGGCATCCTGTCTTATCTGTAGAAGTGTTTTGCAGCGCCATAATTAAAACATATGAAATGCATAATTGTTACATGGCGTCGCATTCTTATTTGCAAAATTAACTAATCGTTTATTTAATGCTGTTTAAAGATTACTGCGTTTCCACAAAGAATACAAAAATACAAAGAAAAAAAAACGCGTTATGACTGTAGAACATTCATCGCCGATTATAAATGATTTTATATCATTTATAATTATCCGCTTTTGGAAATTAAAGTATTACAAACATGTCTAAGTATTTATGACCATGTGCACGTCTGTTAAATATTTTACAATTTATTTTTTGTGACGTTTCTGTTCAGAATCGAAACGTGCGCTAAACAAGTTTACTTATTTCATGGATAACTATAAAACAGTCATTGCTGGTATATAATACTGAATCGTATAAAATCCAAAGGCTTACGTTTCGACTGACGTTTTAACATTTCTGTATGGTTATGTATGCAGTTACGCACAAATTACTAGCACACCCGTGTTTGAATTTGAGTTAAACTTTCACAGAAATTGCAGTCCGGATTAAACAATTAACCTCAAGCAAAGTTATGCGTTAAAAACTCAGATCCTGCGAGTTTAAACACGTTACACCCTAGAACCAACTTTAATATAAGTTTGAAAAAAGTGTCATTTGAAAAAAATAATTCCCTCGTTTGTTTTGTCTTTGTCTGTTCTGTATTGTCTTCTGTGATGATGCCTACAAAACGCTCTTCTGTAACAGTGCTGTATACCTGTCAACTATTCCCCAAAATCAAAAACCTTCATAGATAAGCGCATTGATAAATAAATACACAAATAAACAAATAGTTATTTAACCTGCTTAGCTACTTCGCTAACGTTTTAATCTATGGCGCCACCTTCTCTATCAATGCAAACAACAGCACCTTACAATCATTTTCCAAACAATCGTACAAAGCCGCGGGTCTGTAAATAAATACTAAATCATAATATTTAAACTGAAATACCACCCACTAGAAAAAACCAAAACACACGAGTTTAATACGAAACAAATTACTGCACCTCAGGGTGTGGAACTTCGGTTCTCTCGCTTGTTGCGTACTCTTTCCACGGCAGTATTCCCACTTGTTTTGACACAACACTGGCCCCAAACTCTCTGTGGTTTTTATTTGTTTTGTTTTTTTTCTCCACACTTTGTTGCTGGAAGTCAAGTTAGTTTTAAGATTCCCCCGGGGTGTGCCTGTGTATTTCCTTTCAGTCGCTCTAGCGTCAAGAAAGCAATTTATTATAATAACAATAATACGAGACCCAGAAGGTTTT